>NW_027663555.1:0-184000 GCF_964034855.1 Anser brachyrhynchus | reverse complement strand
ACTGCTTCCCCAGTGGTGCCAGTGCACTCTTTCGAGTCACTGCAGTGCATCCCCAGTGGTGCCAGTGCACTCTCTGGACTCACTGCACTGCTTCCCCAGTGGTGCCAGTGCACTCTTTCGAGTCACTGCAGTGCATCCCCAGTGGTGCCAGTGCACTCTCTGTACTCACTGCAGTGCATCCCCAGTGGTGCCAGTGCACTCTCTGGAGTCACAGCACTGCATCCCCAGTGGTGCCAGTGCAATCTCTGGACTCACTGCAGTGCATCCCCAGTGGTGCCAGTGCACTCTCTGGACTCACTGCAGTGCATCCTCAGTGGTGCCAGTGCAGTCTCTGGAGTAACTGCAGTGCATCCCCACTGGTGCCAAAGCACTCTCTGGACTCACTGCAGTGCATCCCCAGTGGTGCCACTGCACTCTCTGGACTCACTGCAGTGCATCCCCAGTGGTGCCAGTACACTCACTGGACTCACTGCACTGCATCCCCAGCGGTGCCAGTGCACTCTCTGGACTTACTAAACTGCATCCCCAGTGGTGCCACTGCACTCTCTGGACTCACTGCACTGCTTCCCCAGTGGTGCCAGTGCACTCACTGGACTCACTGCAGTGCATCCCCAGTGGTGCCAGTGCACTCTCTGGGCTCACTGCAGTGCATCCCCAGTGGTGCCAGTGCACTCTCTGGACTCACTGCACTGCATCTCCAGTGGTGCCAGTGCGCTCTCTGGAGTCACAGCACTGCATCCCCAGTCGTGCCAGTGCAATCTCTGGACTCACTGCACTGCATCCCCAGTGGTGCCAGTGCACTCTCTGGACTCACTGCACTGCATCCCCGGTGGTGCCAGTGCAGTCTCTGGATTAACTGCACTGCATCCCCACTGGTGCCAAAGCACTCTCTGGACTCCCAGCACCGCATCCCCAGTGGTGCCAGTGCACTCTCTGGACTCACTGCACTGCATCACCAGTGGTGCCACTGCACTCTCTGGACTCACTGCACTGCATCCCCAGTGGTGCCAGTGCACTCACTGGACTGACTGCAGTGCATACCCACTGGTGCCAGTGCACTCTCTGGGCTCACTGCAGTGCATCCCCAGTGGTGCCAGTGCACTCTCTGGACTCACTGCACTGCATCCCCAGTTGTGCCTGTGCGCTCTCTGGAGTCACAGCACTGCATCCCCAGTGGTGCCAGTGCACTCTCTGGACTCACTGCACTGCATCCCCAGTGGTGCCAGTGCACTCTCTGGACTCACTGCACTGCATCCCCAGTGCTGCCAGTGCACTCTCTGGACTCACTGCACTGCATCCCCAGTGGTGCCACTGCACTCTCTGGACTCACTGCACTGCTTCCCCAGTGGTGCCAGTGCACTCTCTGGACTCACTGCACTGCATCCCCAGTGGTGCCAGTGCACTCACTGGACTCACTGCAGTGCATCCCCAGTGGTGCCAGTGCACTCTCTGGACTCACTGCACTGCATCCCCAGTGGTGCCAGTGCACTCTCTGGACTCACTGCACTGCATCCCCAGTGGTTCCAGCGCACTCTCTGGACTCACTGCACTGCATCCCCAGTAGTGCTAGTGCACTCTGTGGACTCACTGCACTGCATCCCCAGTGGTGCCACTGCACTCTCTGGACTCACTGAAGTGCATTCTCAGTGGTGCCACTGCACTCTCTGGACTCACTTCAGTGCATCCCCAGTGGTGCCAGTACACTCTGTGGACTCACTGCAGTGCGTCCCCACTGGTGCCAGTGCACTCTCTGGACTCACTGCACTGCATCCCCAGTGGAGCCAGTGCACTCTCTGGACTCACTGCAGTGCATCCACAGTGGTGCCAGTGCACTCTCTGGACTCATCGCACTGCATCCCCAGTGGTGCCAGTGCACTCCCTTAACTCACTGCACTGCATACCCAGTGCTGCCAGTGCACTCTCTTGAGTCACTGCGCTGCATCCCCAGTGGTGCTAGTGCACTGTGTGGACTCACTGTACTGCATCCCCAGTGGTGCCAGTGCAATCTCTGGACTCACTGCAGTGCATCCCCAGTGGTGCCAGTGCACTCTCTGGTCTCACTGAAGTGCATTCTCAGTGGTGCCAGTGCACTCTCTGGACTCACTGCACTGCATCCCCAGTAGTGACAGTGCACTCTCTGGACTCACTGCAGTGCATCCCCAGTGGTGCCAGTGCACTCTCTGGACTCACTGCACTGCTTCCCCAGTGGTGCCAGTGCACTCTTTCGAGTCACTGCAGTGCATCCCCAGTGGTGCCAGTGCACTCTCTGTACTCACTGCAGTGCATCCCCAGTCGTGCCAGTGCGCTCTCTGGAGTCACAGCACTGCATCCCCAGTGGTGCCAGTGCAATCTCTGGACTCACTGCACTGCATCCCCAGTGGTGCCAGTGCACTCTCTGGACTCACTGAAGTGCATTCTCAGTGGTGCCCGTGCACTCTCTGGACTCACTGCACTGCATCCCCAGTGGTGCCAGTGCACTCTCTGGACTCACTGCAGTGCAACCCCAGTAGTGACAGTGCACTCTGTGGACTCACTGCAGTGCATCCCCAGTGGGGCCAGTGCACTCTCTGGACTCACTGCACTGCATCCCCAGTGGTGCTAGTGCTCTGTGTGGACTCACTGTACTGCATCCCCAGTGGTGCCAGTGCAATCTCTGGACTCACTGCAGTGCATCCCCAGTGGTGCCAGTGCACTCTCAGGACTCACTGCACTGCATCCCCAGTGGGGCCAGTGCACTCTCTGGACTCACTGCAGTGCATCCCCAGTAGTGACAGTGCACTCTCTGGACTCACTGCAGTGCATCCCCAGTGGTGCCAGTGCACTCTCTGGACTCACTGCACTGCATCCCCAGTAGTGCCAGTGCACTCTCTGGACTCACTGCACTGCATCCCCAGTGGTGCCAGTGCACTCTCTGGACTCACTAAACTGCATCACCAGTGGTGCCTCTGCACTCTCTGGACTCACTGCACTGCTTCCCCAGTGGTGCCAGTGCACTCACTGGACTCACTGCAGTGCATCCCCACTGGTGCCAGTGCACTCTCTGGGCTCACTGCAGTGCATCCCCAGTGGTGCCAGTGCACTCTCTGGACTCACTGCACTGCATCCCCAGTGGTGCCTGTGCGCTCTCTGGAGTCACAGCACTGCATCTCCAATGGTGCCAGTGCAATCTCTGGACTCACTGCACTGCATCCCCAGTGGTGCCAGTGCACTCTCTGGACTCACTGAAGTGCATTCTCAGTGGTGCCAGTGCACTCTCTGGACTCACTGCACTGCATCCCCAGTGGTGCCAGTGCACTCTCTGGACTCACTGCAGTGCATCCCCAGTGGTGCCAGTGCACTCTCTGGACTCACTGTACTGCATCCCCAGTGCTGCCAGTGCACTCTCTGGACTCACTGCACTGCATCCCTAGTGGTGCCACTGCACTCTCTGGACTCACTGCACTGCTTCCCCAGTGGTGCCAGTGCACTCTCTGGACTCACTGCACTGCATCCCCAGTGGTGCCAGTGCACTCACTGGACTCACTGCAGTGCATCCCCACTGGTGCCAGTGCACTCTCTGGACTCACTGCACTGCATCCCCAGTGGTGCCAGTGCACTCTCTGGACTCACTGCACTGCATCCCCAGTGGTTCCAGCGCACTCTCTGGACTCACTGCACTGCATCCCCAGTGGTGCTAGTGCACTCTGTGGACTCACTGCAGTGCATCCCCAGTGGTGCCAGTGCACTCTCTGGACTCACTGAAGTGCATTCTCAGTGGTGCCAGTGCACTCTCTGGACTCACTTCAGTGCATCCCCAGTGGTGCCAGTACACTCTCTGGACTCACTGCAGTGCATCCCCAGTGGTGCCAGTGCACTCTCTGGACTCACTGCACTGCATCCCCAGTGCTGCCAGTGCACTCTCTTGAGTCACTGCACTGCATCCCCTGTGGTGCAAGAGCACTCTCTGGACTCACAGCAGTGCATCACCTGTGGTGCCAGTGCACTCTCTGGACTCACTGCATTGCATCCCCAGTGGTGCCAGTGCACTCTCTGGACTCACTGCACTGCATCCCCAGTGGTGCTAGTGCACTGTGTGGACTCACTGTACTGCATCCCCAGTGGTGCCAGTGCAATCTCTGGTCTCACTGCAGTGCATCCCCAGTGGTTCCAGTGCACTCTCAGGACTCACTGCACTGCATCCCCAGTGGGGCCAGTGCACTCTCTGGACTCACTACACTGCATCCCCAGTAGTGACAGTGCACTCTCTGGACTCACTGCAGTGCATCCCCAGTGGTGCCAGTGCACTCTCTGGACTCACTGCAGTGCATCCCCAGTGGTGCCAGTGCAGTCTCTGGAGTAACTGCAGTGCATCCCCACTGGTGCCAAAGCACTCTCTGGACTCACTGCAGTGCATCCCCAGTGGTGCCACTGCACTCTCTGGACTCACTGCAGTGCATCCCCAGTGGTGCCAGTACACTCACTGGACTCACTGCACTGCATCCCCAGTGGTGCCAGTGCACTCTCTGGACTCACTGCACTGCATCCCCGGTGGTGCCAGTGCAGTCTCTGGATTAACTGCACTGCATCCCCACTGGTGCCAGTGCACTCTCTGGACTCACTGCAGCGCATCCCCAGTGCTGCCAGTGCACTCTCTGGAGTGACTGCAGTGCATCCCCAGTGGTGCCAGTGCACTCTCTGGAGTCGCGTCACTGCATCCCCAGTGGTGCCAGTGCACTCTCTGGACTCGCGTCACTGCATCCCCAGTGGTGCCAGTGCACTCTCTGGACTCACTGAAGTGCATCCCCAGTGGTGCCAGTGCACTCTCTGGACTCACTGCAGTGCATTCCCGTTGGTGCCAGTGCACTCTCTGGACTCACTGCAGTGCATCCCCAGTGGTGCTAGTGCACTCTGGACTCACTGCAGTGCATCCCCAGTGGTGACAGTGCACTCTCTGGACTCACTGCACTGCATACCCAGTGGTGCCAGTGTACTCTCTAGAGTCACTGTACTGCATCCCCAGTGGTGCCAGTGCACTCTCTTTACTCACCGCACTGCACCCTGAGTGGTGCCAGTGCACTCTCTGGACTCACTGCACCGCATCCCCAGTGGTGCCAGTGCACTCTCTAGAGTCACTGCGCTGCATCCCCAGGTGTGCCAGTGCACTCTCTGGAGTCACTGTACTGCATCCCCAGTGGTGCCAAAGCACTCTCTGGACTCCCGCCACCGCATCCCCAGTGGTTCCAGTGCACTCTCTGGACTCACTGCACTGCATCCCCTGTGGTGCCAGTGCACTCTCTGGTCTCACTGCACTGCATCCCCAGTGGTGCCAGTGCACTCTCTGGACTCGCGTGAATGCATCCCCATTGGTGCTAATGCACTCTGGACTCACTTCACTGCATCCCGAATGGTGCCAGTGCACTCTCTGGACTCACTGCACTGCATCCCCAGTGGTGCCAGTGCACTCTCTGGACTCACTGCAGTGCATCCCTAATGGTGCCAGTGCACTCTCTGGACTCACTGCACTGCATCCCCTTTGCTGCCAGTGCTCTCTCTGGACTCACTGCACTGCATCCACAGTGGTGCCAGTGCACTCTCTGGACTCACTGCAGTGCATCACCAGTGGTGCCAGTACACTCTCTGGACACACTGAAGTGCATTCTCAGTGGTGCCAGTGCACTCTCTGGACTCACTGCGCTGCATCCCCAGTGGTGCCAGTACACTCACTGGACTCACTGCACTGCATCCCTCGTGGTGCCAGGGCACTCTCTGCAGACACTGCAGTGCATCCCCAAAGGTGACAGTGCACTCTCTGGACTCACTGCACTGCATCCCCAGTGGTGCCAGTGCACTCTCTGGACTCACTGCACTACTGCAGCCGCGGCAGTCGCTCCAGCCGCGGTAGCCCTCCAGCCTCGGCAGCCGCGGCAGCCGCGGAAGCCGCGGCAGCCGCTCCAAACGCGGCAGGCGCTCCAACCGCGGCAACCGCTCCAGCCGTGGCAGCCGCTCCACTCGGTAGCGGCTGGAGCGGCTGCCGCGGCTGGAGCGGCTGGAGCGTCTGCCGCGGCTGGAGCGGCTGCCGCGGATGGAGAGGCTGGCGCGGCTGGAGGGGCTGGAGCGGCTGCCGCGGCTGGAGCGGCTGGAGCGGCTGCCGCGGCTGGAGCGTCTGCCGCGGCTGGAGGGGCTACCGCGGGGTTGACTCGGCTGGAGCGGATGCCGAGGCTGGAGCGGCACTCTCTGGACTCACTGAAATGCATTCTCAGTGGTGCCAGTGCACTCTCTGGACTCACTGCTCTGCATCCCCAGTGGTGCTAGTGCACTCTGGACTCACTGCACCGCATTCCCACTGGTGTCAGTGCACTCTGTGGACTCACTGCACTGCATCCCCAGTGGTGCCAAAGCACTCTCTGGACTCCAGGCACCGCATCCCCAGTGGTGTCAGTGCACTCTCTGGACTCCCGGCACCGTATCCCCAGTGGTGCCAGTGCATTCTCTGGACTCACGGCACTGCATCCCCAGTGGTGCCAGTGCACTCTCTGGACTAACTGCAGTGCATTCCCAGTGTTGCCGGGGCACTCTCTGGACTCACTGCATTGCATCCCCAGTGGTGCCAGTGCACTCTCTGGACTCACTGCACTGCATCCCCAGTGGTGCCAGTGCACTCTCTGGACTCACTGCACTGCATCCCCAATGGTGCCAGTGCACTCTCTTTACTCACTGCACTGCATCCCCAAGGTGCCAGTGCACTCTCTGGACTCACTGCACTGCTCCAGCCGCGGCAGACTCTCCAGCCGCACCAGCCGCGGCATCCGCTCCAGCCTCGGCATCCGCTCCAGCCGCGTTAACCGCTCCAGCCGCGGTAGCTCCTCCAGCCGCGCCAGCCGCTCCAGCCGCGGCAGCCGCTCCAGCCGCTCCAGCCGCGGCATCCGCTCCAGCCGCTCCAGCCGCGGCAGCCGATCCAACCGCGGCAGCCGCTCCAGCCGCGGCAGCCGCTCCAGCCGCTACCGAGTGGAGCGGCTACCACGGCTGGAGGGCTACCGCGGCTGGAGCGGCTGCCGCGGCTGGAGCAGTGCAGTGAGTCCAGGGAGTGCAAAGGCACCAGTGGGGATGGAGTGCAGTGAGTCCAAAGACTTCACTGTCACCACTGCGAATGCAGTGCAGTGAGTCCAGAGAGTGCACTGGCACCACTGGCGATGCAGTGAAGTGAGTGCAGAGAGTGCAATGGCACTACTGGGGATGCACTGCAGTGAGTCCAGAGAGTGCACTGGCACCACTGGGGATGCAGTGCAGTGAGTCCAGAGAGTGCACTGGCACCACTGGGGATGCCCTGCAGTGAGTCCAGAGAGTGCACTGGCACCACTGGGGATGCACTACAGTGAGTCCAGGGATAGCACTGGCACCACTGGGGATGCAGTGCAGTGAGTCCAGAGAGTGCACTGGCACCACTGGGGATGCCCAGCAGTGAGCCCAGAGAGTGCACTGGCACCACTGGGGATGCAGTGCAGTGAGTCCAGAGAGTGCACTGGCACCACTGAGAATGCACTGCAGTGAGTCCAGAGAGTGCACTGGCACCACTGGGGATGCAGTGCAGTGAGTCCAGAGAGTGCACTGGCACCACTGGGGATGCACTACAGTGAGTCCAGAGAGTGCACTGGCACAAAAGGGGGTGCAGTGCAGTGAGTCCAGAGAGTGCACTGGCACCACTGGGGATGCAGTGCAGTGAGTCCTGAGAGTGCACTGGCTCCACTGAGAATTCACTTCAGTGAGTCCAGAGAGTGCACTGGCACCACTGGGGATGCAGTGCAGTGAGTCCACAGAGTGCACTGGCACCACTGGGGATGCAGTGCAGTGAGTCCAGAGAGTGCACTGGCACCACTGGGGATGCAGTGCAGTGAGTCAAGAGAGTGCACTGGCAGGATTGGGGATGCAGTGCAGTGAGTCCAGAGAGTGCCCTGGCACCACTGGGGATGCCCTGCAGTGAGTCCAGAGAGTGCACTGGCACCACTGGGGATGCAGTGCAGTGAGTCCAGAGAGTGCACTGGCAGCACTGGGGATGCAGTGCAGTGAGTCCAGAGAGTGCACTGGCACCACAGGTGATGCACTCCAGTGAGTCCAGAGAGTGCACTTGCACCACTGGGGATGCACTGCAGTGAGTCCAGAGACTTCACTGGCACCACTGGGGATGCACTGCAGTGAGTCCACAGAGTGCACTGGCACCACTGGGGATGCAGAGCAGTCAGTCCAGAGAGTGCACTGGCACCACTGGGGATGCACTGCAGTGAGTCCAGAGAGTGCACTGGCACCACTGGGGATGCACTGCAGTGAGTCCAGAGAGTGCACTGGCACCACTGGGGATGCAGTGCAGTGAGTCCAGAGAGTGCACTGGCACCACTGAAAATGCACTTCAGTGTGTCCAGAGAGTGCACTGGCACCACTGGGGATGCACTGCAGTGAGTCCAGAGAGTGCACTAGCGCCACTGGGGATGCAGTGCAGTGAGTCCAGAGAGTGCACTGGCACCACTGGGGATGCACTGCAGTGAGTCCAGTGAGTGCACTGGCACCACTGGTGATGCAGTGCAGTGAGTCCAGAGAGTGCACTGGCACCACTGGGGATGCACTGCAGTGAGTCCACAGAGTGCACTAGCACCACTGGGGATGCAGTGCAGTAACTCCAGAGAGTGCACTGGCACCACTGGGGATGCACTTCAGTGAGTCCAGAGAGTGCACTGGCACCACTGGGGATGCAGTGCAGTGAGTCCAGAGAGTGCATTGGCACCACTGGGGATGCACTGCAGTGAGTCCAGAGAGTGCACTGGCACCACTGGGGATGCACTGCAGTGAGTCCACAGAGTGCACTGGCACCACTGGGGACGCAGTGCAGTGAGTCCAGAGAGTGCACTGGCACCACTGGGGATGCACTGCAGTGAGTCCAGAGAGTGCACTGGCACCACTGGAGATGCAGTGCAGTGAGTCCAGAGAGTGCACTGGCACCACTGGGGATGCAGTGCAGTGAGTCCAGAGAGTGCACTGGCAGCACTGGGGAATGCAGTGCAGTGAGTCCAGAGAGTGCACTGGCACCACTGGGGATGCACTGCAGTGAGTCCAGAGAGCGCACTGGCACCACTGGGGATGCACTTCAGTGAGTCCAGAGAGTGCACTGGCACCACTGAGAATGCACTTCAGTGAGTCCAGAGAGTGTACTGGTACCACTGGGGATGCACTGCAGTGAGTCCAGAGAGTGCACTAGCACCACTGGGGATGCACTGCAGTGAATCCAGTGAGTGCACTGGCACCACTGGGGATGCAGTGCAGTGAGTCAAGAGAGTGCACTGGCACCACTGGGGATGCACTGCAGTGAGCCCAGAGAGTGCACTGGCACCACTGGGGATGCGGTGCCGGGAGTCCAGAGAGTGCACTGGCACCACTGGGGCTGCAGTGCAGTGAGTCCAGAGAGTGCACTGGCACCACTGGGCATGCAGTGCAGTGAGTCCAGAGAGTGCACTGGCACCACTGGTGATGCACTGCAGTTACTCCAGAGAGTGCACTGGCACCACTGGGGATGCGGTGCGGTGAGTCCAGAGAGTGCACTGGCACCACTGGGGATGCAGTGCAGTCAGTCCAGTGAGTGTACTGGCACCACTGGGGAAACACTGCAGTGAGTCCAGAGAGTGCACTGGCACCACTGAGAATGCCCTTCAGTGAGTCCAGAGAGTGCACTGGCACCACTGGGGATGCAGTGCAGTGAGTCCACAGAGTGCACTAGCACCACTGGGGATGCAGTGCAGTGAGTCCAGAGAGTGCACTGGCACCACTGGGGATGCAGTGCAGTGAGTCCAGTGAGTGCACTGGCACCACTGGTGATGCACTTCAGTGAGTCCAGAGAGTGCACTGGCACCACTGGTGATGCACTGCAGTGAGTCCAGAGAGTGCACTGGCACCACTGGGGATGCACTTCAGTGAGTCCAGAGAGTGCACTGGCACCACTGGGGATGTAGTACAGTGAGTCCAGAGAGTGCACTGGCAGCAGTGGGGATGCAGTGCAGTGAGTCCAGAGACTTCACTGGCACCACTGGGGATGCAGTGCAGTGAGTCCAGAGAGTGCACTGGCACCACTGGGGATGCAGTGCAGTGAGTCCAGAGACTTCACTGGCACCACTGGGGATGCAGTGCAGTGAGTCCAGAGAGTGCATTGGCACCACTGGGGATGCAGTGCAGTGAGTCCAGAGAGTGCACTGGCACCACTGGGGATGCACTGCAGTGAGTCCAGAGAGTGCACTGGCACCACTGGGGATGCACTACAGTGAGTCCAGAGATTGCACTGGCACCACTGGGGATGCAGTGCAGTGAGTCCAGAGAGTGCACTGGCACCACTGAGAATGCACTGCAGTGAGTCCAGAGAGTGCACTGGCACCACTGGGGATGCACTTCAGTGAGTCCAGAGAGTGCACTGACACCACTGCGGATACAGTGCAGTGAGTCCAGAGAGTGCACTGGCACCACTGGGGATGCAGTGCAGTGAGTCCAGAGAGTGCTCTGGCACCACTGGGGATGCAGTGCAGTGAGTCCAGAGAGTACACTGGCACCACTGGGGATGCAGTGCAGTGAGTCCAGAGAGTGCACTGGCACCACTGGGGATGTAGTGCATTGAGTCCAGAGAGTGCACTGGCACCACTGGTGATGCAGTCCAGTGAGTCCAGTGAATGCACTGGCACCACTGGGGATGCTGTGCAGTGAGTGCAGAGAGTGCACTGGCACCACCTGTGTTGCAATACAGTGTGTCCAGTGAGTGCACTGGCACCACTGGGGATGCAGTGCTGTGACTCCGGAGAGCGCACTGGCACCACTGGGGATGCAGTGCAGTCAGTCCAGTGAGTGCACTGGCACCACTGGGGATGCAGTGCAGTGAGTGCAGAGAGTGCAATGGCACCACTGGTGATGCACTTCAGTGAGTCCAGAGAGTGCACTGGCACCACTGGGGATGCAGTGCAGTGAGTCCAGAGATTGCACTGGCACCACTGGGGATGCAGTGCTGTGACTCCAGAGAGCGCACTGGCACCACTGTGGATGCAGTGCAGTGAGTGCAGAGAGTGCACTGGCACCACTGGGGATGCACTTCAGTGAGTCCAGAGAGTGCACTGGCACCACTGGGGATGGAGTGCAGTGAGTCCAGAGAGTGCACTGGCACCACTGGGGATGCACTGCAGTGAGTCCAGAGAGTGCACTGGCACCACTGGTGATGCAGTGCAGTGAGTCCAGAGAGAGCACTGGCACCACTGGGGATGCAGTGTAGTGAGTCCAGAGAGTGCACTGGCACCACTGGGGATGCACTGCAGTGAGTCCAGCGAGTGCACTGGCACCACTGGGGATGCAGTGCTGTGACTCCAGAGAGCGCACTGGCACCACTGGGGATGCAGTGCAGTGAGTGCAGAGAGTGCACTGGCACCACTGGGGATGCACTTCAGTGAGTTCAGAGAGTGCACTGGCACCACTGGGGATGGGTTTCAAGCCAACTGCATTAACCGCTCATGCTTCTTTCTTATGAGACGTTAGTAAACCAATTACATAGCCTTGTCAAGACTAAATCACAGGTAAAAATCCTGTACATCTCATGTGGCCAACCACTCCCAACTAGGATTCCAAGAACCAGGAGGTTCGGTGAAAATAGGGCTAGTGCTATTAGAGGGGTGATTATTAGGGTAAGCCCTAAGCTGTCTTTAATGGAGAAGTATGGGTGGAATGGGATTTTGTCGCAGTCTGATACGATTCCTAGTGGGTTATTTGAGCCTGATTCGTGTAGGAAGGTTAGGTGGACTAGGGTGATTCCTGCAATTAGGAAGGGCAGTAGGAAGTGGATGGCGAAGAATCGGGTTAAGGTTGGATTGTCTACTGAGAATCCTCCTCAGGCTCATTCTACTAGAGTTTGCCCAATGTACGGGATGGCTGAGAATAGGTCGGTGATTACGGTGGCCCCTCAGAATGACATTTGTCCTCATGGTAGGACATACCCTACGAAGGCAGTTGCTATTAGGGTGAGTAGGAGGATTACTCCTGTGTTTCAGGTTTCTTTGTATAGGTAGGAGCCGTAGTAGAGGCCTCGTCCGATGTGTAAGTAGATGCAGATAAAGAAGAGCGAAGCACCGTTGGCGTGGAGGTTGCGGATGAGCCATCCGTACTGGACGTCTCGGCATGTGTGAGCTACTGAGGAGAAGGCGAGTGAAGTGTCTGCGGTGTAGTGTATGGCTAGTAGCAGGCCTGTTAGGATTTGTGTGGCTAAGCAGATGGCTAGAAGGGAGCCGAAGTTTCATCAGGCAGAGATGTTGGAGGGGGCGGGTAGGTCGATTAGGGAGTTGTTGATTATTTTTAGTAGGGGATGGGATTTGCGGATGTTAGGGGCCATTAGTGAGTCTGTGTGTTATTAGGATTATTACCAGGATGGAGAGGGCGAAGGATCCTAGGTAGGCCTTAATTAGCCCTGTGTGTATTGAGGTTGCGGCTTTGCTTGCGGCTACTTGTAGTTCAGCAAGGCCCTCTGGCCCTATTTTTTTGAGTCAGGAGAGGTCGATCAAGTGTAGGGCAATGTTTTGTCCCTTTTCTAGTAGGTTTTTGGAGAAGAATCGGTGTACTAGGGGGTTGAAGTACCCTAATGCAGAGGAGAAGTTTATGAGGGGGTTTGGTTTGGGGTGAGTGAGGGTGTGTGTTATGTTCGATAGTTCTAGGGCTAGGATGATTCCTAGGATTGTTATGAGGATGGCAGCGGTTTTGGTGATAAGGGGTATGGTTATTGGGGGGGTTTTGGTTGGTGTGATGAAAGAGGTAATGATTATTCCTGCTGTAATGCTGCCTAGGGCGAGTCGGGTTAGGGGGGCGGTGATTAGTGGGTTGTTTTCGTTTATTGATACTATTGGGGGGATTCGGGTTTGTCCAGCTTGGACTAGGATGGTTATGCGGATGCTGTAGGTTGCGGTGAATGCTGTGGCTATAAGGGTTAGGAGTAGGGCTCAAGTATTTAGGTATGATGTGTTTAAGCTTTCGATGATGAGGTCTTTTGAGTAGAATCCGGCTAGGAATGGGGTTCCTATCAGCGCCAGGTTTCCGATGGTTAGGCAGGAAGTAGTGACTGGGAGTATTTTCTGTAGGCCTCCTATCTTTCGGATATCTTGTTCTCCGTTTAGGTTGTGGATGATAGACCCTGAGCATAGGAATAGTATGGCTTTAAAGAAGGCATGGGTTGAGATGTGTAGGAAGGCTAGTTGTGGGAGGTTTAGTCCGATAGTGACTATTATTAGTCCTAGTTGGCTGGATGTTGAGAAAGCAATGATTTTTTTGATGTCATTTTGGGTTAGGGCGCATGTGGCAGCGAATAGGGTTGATAGAGCACCTAGGCATAGGCAGGCAGTTAGGGCTGTCTGGTTGGTGGCTAGCAGGGGGTGCATGCGGATGAGCAGGAAGATTCCGGCTACTACTATGGTACTGGAGTGCAGTAGGGCTGATACTGGGGTGGGGCCTTCTATTGCTGCGGGCAGTCATGGGTGGAGTCCAAATTGGGCGGATTTTCCTGCGGCTGCGAGGATTAATCCTATGAGGGGGAGGATTGGGGTTTGGTGGGGGTGTACGGCTTGTTGGATCTCTCAGGTGTTGAATGTTGAAGCTAGTCATGCTATGCTCAGGGTCAGTCCGATGTCTCCGATTCGGTTGTAGATTACGGCTTGTAGGGCGGCGGTGTTGGCATCTGCTCGGCCTTGTCATCAGCCGATGAGAAGGAAGGACATGATTCGTACTCCTTCCCAGCCTACGAATAGGAGGAATATGTTGTTTGCGGTTGTTAGGAGGAGTATGGCGACTAGGAATGTCAGTAGGTAGGTGAAAAATTTTGTTACGTATGGCTCTGAGGCCATGTATCATATGGCGAATTGTAGGATTGATCATGTTACAAATAGGGCGATTGGAAGAAATGTTATTGAGTATTGGTCTATTTTTAGGCTCAGGGGGATTTTAAAGTTTATAATGAATTTTCACTCCCAGTGGCAGGTGACAGATTCTATTCCCGAGTAGATGAATGCGGTTGTAGGGGCTAGGCTAATTAGGAATGCGGTTTTAACAGCGCGGGTGGTGGCTTGTGGGGTGTTTTTAAAGTTTTTAAATAGAAATGGCAGGATGATTGGGGTTAGGAGGATTGTCAGCGTGAGTAGTGTGAGGGAGTTGATTAGTAGTGTGGGGTTCACTCCTTTTACTTGGATTTGCACCAAGATGGGTGGTTCCTAAGACCAGTGGATTGCTGTTATCCTTTAAAAGTAAGGGGGCTGAGGTTTTAGGCTCAGATGTAAGAGTTAGCAGCTCTTGTTGGTTAAACCCTCCCCTCGGCAGGTAAGAAGGTTTGAACTTCTATTCTTAGAATCACAGTCTAATGTTTGGTTTAAACTATACTTGCATGAGGGGATTCCGGAGATCAGTTCGGGTTTGAGGATTAGGAGGAATATTGGGATAATGTGGAGTGTTATGAGCAGGTGTTCTCGCGTGGTTGAGTTTTGCATAGATGTGATGTGGGAGGGGATTGAGCCTCGTTGGGTCATTAGTAGTATGAATAAGGTGTAGGAGGCGGTTAGTAGGGTTGCGATTCCTGTTAGGATGATCGTGAAGGCAGATCAGTTGAATAAGGTGATTATAATGGTTAGCTCTGCTATGAGGTTTGTTGTTGGGGGTAAGGCTATGTTTGTTAGATTGGCCAGCAATCATCAGGTAGCTATGAGTGGTAGGAGAGGTTGTAGGCCTCGTGTGAGTAGTAGAATTCGGCTGTGCGTACGTTCATAGTTTGTGTTGGCTAGGCAGAATAGTATGGAGGAAGTTAGTCCATGGGAAATTATTAGGATCATTGCCCCTGAGAATGATCAGTGGGTTTGGATTATTCCTGCGGCGATAACTAGGCCTATGTGGCTAACGGATGAATAAGCGATTAGTGATTTTAGGTCTGTCTGTCGTAGGCAGATTGAGCTAGTCATTAGGGCGCCTCATAGGGCCAGGGTTAGGAAGGGGTAGTGCAGGAGGTTGGACAGTGGGCCCATAAATAGAGTGACTCGTATAATTCCGTATCCTCCTAGCTTTAGTAGTAGGGCGGCGAGGAGTATTGAGCCTGCGATGGGTGCTTCTACGTGGGCTTTTGGCAGTCAGAGGTGTAGGCCGTATAGTGGGGCTTTTACTATGAATGCTATGAGCAGTGCTAGACCTGATAGTATTCCTGTCCATGAGGTGGATAGGGTTGGGTGGGTTAGTTGTAGGGTTGGCAGGTGCAGGGTGCCAATTTTCACGTATAGGTGTATGATTGTGATTAGCAGGGGTAGAGAGCTTACTGGCGTGTAGAATAGCAGGTAGATGCCAGCGCTTAGGCGTTCTGGTTGGTTCCCCCATCGGGTGATTAAGATTAGGGTGGGAATGAGGGTTGCTTCAAATGAGATGTAAAATAGTGCTAGTTCTGTGGTGGAAAAGGCTAGTAGGATGAATGGCTGGACTGCGACTAAGGTTGAGATAAAGATTCGTTTGCGTTGTAGGGGTTCTTGTTGCAGGTGGTTTTGGCTTGCTATGATTATGAGTGGGAGTAGTCAGCAGGATAGTACTAGGAGGGGGGATGAGATTTGGTCAATTCCTGTTCAGTTGGATAAAAATTTGTAGGGGTAGTAGGTTGGGATTAATCACTGTAGGCTTAGGGCAGCGATTAGGAGGCTGTATAAGGTGGTGTTAGTCCATAGAAATTTTGGTGGAGACAGCAGGGCTGTTGGAAGAAGTATGATTGTGGGTAGGATGATTTTTAGCATTGCAGGAGGTTTAGGTTGTGTAGATGGTCGGAGCCATGTGTGCGGGTGGAGGCTACTAGGATGGCCAGGCCTGTGCCCGCCTCACACGCTGAGAAGGTTAGCATGAGAATTGGTACCATGGTGAATGAGGAGACTTGGTTTTCGATGGATCATATTGATAGGCCTACGAATATCGATAATATTATGCTTTCAAGGCATAGTAGGGCGGATACTAGGTGGGTTCGGTGGAAGGCTAGTCCTAGTCCGCTGAAAATGAAGGCTGAGTAGAAGCTTAAATGTAGGGGCGACATAAGAAAGTTACAGGGTTGGCTGTAATCTGCTGGGTCGAAACCAGCTATCTTTTTGGTTAGACTAACTTTCTGTTATTCTGCTCATTCTAGGCCCCCTTGAATTCACTCGTAGGCCAGTCCGAGTGTTAGGAGAAGGAGGATCGCTACAGTTCAGGTGAGGGTCATTAGGGGGGATTGGAGTTGGACGGCTCATGGCAGGGGGAGTAGGAGGGCGATTTCTAGGTCGAATAGGACGAACAGGATGGCTACTGAGGAAGAATCGGACTGAGAATGGTAATCGAGCAGATCCAAGTGGGTCGAATCCACATTCGTACGGTGAGAGTTTCTCTGAGTCGGGGTTTATTTGGGCGAGTCAGAAGTTTAATGCGGTTAGGGCGGCGCTTAGGATTGATGATAGGGCGAATATGAACATGAGTGCGTTCATTGCTCTCCTCTGGGTTTATACCAGAGATTGGAAGTCAATTGTAATTAATATACTAGAAGAGCAAGATCCTCATCAGTAGATGGTTATGTAGAGGAATAGTCAGATGACGTCTACGAAGTGTCAGTATCAGGCTGCTGCCTCGAATCCGAAGTGGTGGTCTGATGTAAAGTGGAACTTGATCAGTCGGAAGAGGCAGACGGTCAGGAAGGAGGATCCGATGATTACGTGGAGTCCGTGGAATCCAGTGGCAACGAAGAAGGTAGATCCGTAGACGCTATCGGCGATTGAGAATGGGGCTTCGTGGTATTCTATTGCTTGTAGGGCTGTGAAGTAGAATCCCAGGAGGATCGTTAGGGTTAGGGCGTGGATGGCGTGTTTTCGGTTTCCTTCTGTGATGCTGTGATGGGCTCACGTTACGGTAACGCCTGAGGCTAGTAGGATGGCTGTGTTTAGTAGGGGGACTTCTATCGGGTTGAGTGGTTTAATTCCTGTTGGGGGTCATTGGCCTCCTAGTTCTGGGGTTGGGGCCAGGCTCGAGTGGAAGAACGCTCAGAAGAACCCTAAGAAGAAGAATGCTTCGGATGTGATGAAAAGGATTATGCCGTATCGTAGGCCTTTTTGGACTGTGGGAGTGTGATGGCCTTGGAAGGTGCTTTCTCGTACAATGTCTCGTCATCATTGGAGTATTACTAGGAGTATTGAGATGAGGCCTAGGGTTAGTAGTATGGATGAGTTGTAGTGGAATCACATGATTAATCCTGAGGTTGTGAGTAGGGCGGCGGCTGCCCCGAAGATTGGTCAAGGGCTTGGGTCAACTATGTGGTATGAGTGTGCTTGGTGTGCCATTAGATGTTTTCTTGTAAGTATAGGCTTAGAAGGAGCACGAAGACGTAGGCCTGGATTATGGCTACTGCTACTTCTAGGATGGTTAGGAGTAGTAGGATGATTATTGTTAGGATGGATACTGCAGGAAGGGTGGGTATTAATGCAATGGAGGCTGTAGAGATGAGTTGGATGAGTAAGTGTCCTGCTGTAAGGTTGGCTGTAAGGCGGACTCCGAGGGCTAGGGGGCAGATTAGTAGGCTGGTTGTTTCGATCAGGATTAGTGCGGGGATTAGGGGTGTAGGGGTACCTTCGGGTAATAGGTGGGCTAAAGAGGCTGATGGTTGGTTTCGTAGGCCTGTTAGTAGTGTGGCGAGCCATAGTGGGAAGGCTAGGGCTATGTTCATAGATAGTTGGGTGGTTGGGGTGAATGTATATGGAAGGAGGCCTAGAAGGTTGATTGTAAGAAGTATGATTATTAGGGATGTAAATATTATGGCTCATTTGTGGCCATTTTTGTTGAGTGGGACTATTAGTTGTTTTGTGATTAGGTGAAGGAGTCATGTTTGGATAGTAGAAAGGCGGTTGTTGATTCATCGGTTGTTTGGGGACGGGAATAGTAGGGCTGGGAAGAGTAGGGATAGTAGGATTAAGGGGATGCCGAATAGATTGGGGCTGGAAAATTGGTCAAAGAAGCTTAGGTTCATGGTCAGGATCATGGTGTGGGTTTGGTAGTGAGGGAGGTCTTATTTGATGGGGGGTTGGTTGTGGTGAAGGCTAGTAGTTTTGGTTGGATGAGGAATGCTAGGGTTAATCAGGTTATAATTATGATTGAAAATCATGGTGCGGGGTTAAGCTGTGGCATATCATTAAGGAGGGGGAAGTCCCTCTTTGGCTAGCTTAAAAGGCTAGTGCTGTTGCATAGCTTCTTAATGATTAGGATGATGATAGAAGGGACGATCAGGCCTCGAAATGTGGGAGTGGGGTTGATTCTACTACAATGGGTATGTAGCTGTGATTAGCCCCGCAAATTTCTGAGCATTGTCCGTAAAAAATCCCAGGCCGGGTGGTAATGAATGAAGTTTGGTTTAGTCGGCCTGGGATTGCGTCTGTTTTAACTCCGAGCGTTGGGACTGCTCAGGAGTGGAGTACGTCTCCTGCAGTAATGATCACGCGGATGGGGGATTCTATTGGGATAACTACGCGGTGGTCAACTTCTAGCAGTCGGAAGTGGCCGTTGGGTAAGTCTGGGGTGGGCACTATGTAGGAGTCGAATGATAGGTCTTTGAAGTCTGTGTATTCGTAGCTTCAGTATCATTGGTGGCCGATGGCTTTTAGGGTGAGGTCTGGTTCATCGATTTTGTCCATTATGTAGAGGATTTGTAGGGATGGGAGGGCGAGGAGTACCAGGACGATAGCAGGTAGGATTGTCCAGATCAGCTCTACTTCTTGGGCGTCTACAGCATTGGACGAGAGTTTTTCTGTTAGTATGTGGGCTAAAAGGTAGAGAACTAGGCTGCAGATAGCTAGGGCAACGATTAGGGCGTGGTCGTGGAATTCAACGAGTTCTTCTATGATGGGTGATGAGGCGTCTTGGAATCCTAGTTGGGAGTGGTTGGCCACATGAGATGTACAGGATTTTTACCTGTGATTTAGTCTTGACAAGGCTATGTAATTGGTTTACTAACGTCTCATAAGAAAGAAGCATGAGCGGTTAATGCAGTTGGCTTGAAACCAGCATGTGAGGGTTCGATTCCTTCCTTTCTTGTACTTGGACGAAGGCCGGTTCCTCGAAAGTATGGTATGGGGGAGGGCAGCCGTGGATTCATTCAACGTTTGTGGTAGTTAGTTCTGGTTGTAGGACTTTTCGTTTGGCCGGAAAGGCTTCTCAGATGATGAATATTAGTATGATTACGGCTACTATTGAGATTAGGGAGCCGATGGAGGAAATGGTGTTTCATAGTGTGTAGGCGTCGGGATAGTCCGAGTATCGTCGGGGTATTCCTGCTAGGCCTAGGAAGTGCTGGGGGAAGAACGTTAGGTTTACTCTTGTAAATATTACCCCGAAGTGGGCTTTTGCTCATGTTTGGTGTAGGGTAAACCCAGTGAGTAGTGGGAATCAGTGAGTAAATCCTGCTAGAATGGCAAAGACGGCGCCTATGGATAGGACGTAGTGGAAGTGGGCAACTACGTAGTACGTGTCGTGCAGGGCGATGTCTAGGGAAGAGTTTGCAAGAACGATTCCTGTTAATCCTCCGATGGTAAATAGGAAGATAAATCCTAGAGCTCATAGTATTGGGGGGGTCTCATTTGATTGTTCCTCCGTGCAGGGTGGCTAGTCAGCTAAATACTTTGATTCCGGTAGGGATGGCAATGATTATAGTGGCTGATGTAAAGTAGGCTCGGGTATCAACGTCTATTCCTACTGTAAACATGTGGTGAGCTCAGACGATGAATCCTAGGAAGCCGATGGATAGTATGGCTCAGACTATTCCCATGTAGCCGAAGGGCTCCTTTTTGCCTGAGTAGTACGTGACTACGTGTGAGATGATTCCGAACCCCGGTAGGATCAGAATATAGACTTCTGGGTGTCCGAAGAATCAGAATAGGTGTTGGTACAGGATTGGGTCTCCTCCTCCAGCGGGGTCGAAGAATGTGGTGTTTAGGTTTCGATCAGTTAGTAATATTGTAATACCGGCGGCGAGTACGGGGAGTGATAGAAGGAGTAGGATGGCGGTAATTAGTACGGATCAGACAAATAGTGTCCACTTCCACTACGTCCTATCCATAGGCGCCGTCTTTGCCATTCTAGCAGGATTTACTCACTGATTCCCACTACTCACTGGGTTTACCCTACACCAAACATGAGCAAAAGCCCACTTCGGGGTAATATTTACAGGAGTAAACCTAACGTTCTTCCCCCAGCACTTCCTAGGCCTAGCAGGAATACCCCGACGATACTCGGACTATCCCGACGCCTACACACTATGAAACACCATTTCCTCCTAGTCCTAGGACTTAGAGAAACTCCAGTACTAAAAATAGTAAACACAAGCAATAATTTCATATACTTCACTCTCACTCACCACTCAACTATCAGCTAACCACACCCCCGTCCACATAGCTTAACACAAAGCATGGCACTGAAGTTGCCAAGATGGCATAAAACATGCCTGCGGACAAAAGACTTAGTCCTAACCTTACGGTTGGTTTTTGCTAAATATATACATGCAAGTATCCGCGCCCCAGTGTAAACGCCCTCGACCACCTACCCCCATACAGGCCTTGAGGAGCGGGTATCAGGCACACCCAAGTAGTAGCCCAAGACGCCTCGCTAAGCCACGCCCCCACGGGTATTCAGCAGTAATTAACATTAAGCAATGAGTGCAAACTTGACTTAGTTATAGCAACAGCCTAACTTCAAGGGTTGGTAAATCTTGTGCCAGCCACCGCGGTCATACAAGAAACCCAAATCAACCGTCCTATTGACACGGCGTAAAGAGTGGTAAAATGCCTATCCTAGCTAACTAAGATCAAAATGCAACTGAGCTGTCATAAGCCCAAGATGCACCTAAACACACCATTAAGATGATCTTAGGAACTAACGACTGATTTAAACCCACGAAAGCCAGGGCCCAAACTGGGATTAGATACCCCACTATGCCTGGCCCTAAATCTTGATACTTACTTTACCGAAGTATCCGCCAGAGAACTACGAGCACAAACGCTTAAAACTCTAAGGACTTGGCGGTGCCCCAAACCCACCTAGAGGAGCCTGTTCTACAATCGATAATCACCGATTAACCCAACCACCCCTTGCCAACACAGCCTACATACCGCCGTCGCCAGCCCACCTCGAATGAGAGCACAACAGTGGACACAATAGCACCCCGCTAATAAGACAGGTCAAGGTATAGCCTATGGAGTGGAAGAAATGGGCTACATTCCCTATTCATAGGGCACACGGAAAGAAGCGTGAAACCACTTCTGGAAGGCGGATTTAGCAGTAAAGTGGGACAATAGAGCCTACTTTAAGCCGGCCCTGGGGCACGTACATACCGCCCGTCACCCTCCTCAAAAGCCACATCCCACATAACTAATACCATAAATACGCTGAAGATGAGGTAAGTCGTAACAAGGTAAGTGTACCGGAAGGTGTACTTAGAATATCAAGACGTAGCTATAACACCAAAGCACTCAGCTTACACCTGAAAGATATCTACTAGACCGGATCGTCTTGAAGCCCCCCCTCTAGCTCAACCACACAAATAGTACACCAAAACTAAAGAATTTACTAAACTAATTAAACTAAAGCATTTTACAGTCTTAGTATAGGTGATAGAAAAGACACTTAGACGCGATAGAGACCCCAGTACCGTAAGGGAAAGATGAAATAGCAGTGAAACAATCAAAGCGACAGACAGCAAAGATCAACCCTTGTACCTTTTGCATCATGGTTTAGCGAGAACAACCAAGCAAAGTGAACTAAAGTTTGCCCCCCCGAAACCCAAGCGAGCTACTTTCAAGCAGTTAAAGAGAGCGAACCCGTCTCTGTTGCAAAAGAGTGGGATGACTTGTCAGTAGAGGTGAAAAGCCAACCGAGCTGGGTGATAGCTGGTTACCTGTGAAACGAATCTAAGTTCCCCCTTAATCCTCCCTACCGGACATCCTGAACCCTAATGAGATGATTAAGAGCTATTTAATGGAGGGACAGCTCCATTAAAAAAGGACACAACCTCGACTAGCGGATAATTCTTACTACTGATCCTACCGTGGGCCCTAAAGCAGCCATCAAAAAAGAGTGCGTCAAAGCTCCACCACCTAAAAATACCAAAATAAGATGATTCCCTTATCACAAACAGGTCAACCTATGAATATAGGAGAATTAATGCTAAAATAAGTAACTCAGGGCCACACCCCTCTAACGGCGCAAGCTTACATAGAAACATTATTAACAGACCTAGACAGATACAAAAACCCCTACAAGACCACGTATTAACTAACCCTGTTAACCCGACTCAGGAGCGCCTATAAGAGCGATTAAAATCTGTGAAAGGAACTCGGCAAATTAATAAGGCCCGACTGTTTACCAAAAACATAGCCTTCAGCAAATTAAACAAGTATTGAAGGTGATGCCTGCCCGGTGACTTAGGTTTAACGGCCGCGGTATCCTAACCGTGCAAAGGTAGCGCAATCAATTGTCCCATAAATCGAGACTTGTATGAATGGCTAAACGAGGTCTTAACTGTCTCTCACAGATAATCAGTGAAATTGATCTCCCCGTGCAAAAGCGGGGATGTGAACATAAGACGAGAAGACCCTGTGGAACTTAAAAATCAACGACCACCGCGAATCCTCAATCAACCCCACTGGGGCCACTACCATCGCAGAGCCTGGTCGATATTTTTCGGTTGGGGCGACCTTGGAGGAGAACAAATCCTCCAAAAACAAGACCATACCTCTTTACCTAGAGCTACCCCTCAAAGTGCTAACAGTGACCAGACCCAATATAATTGATTAATGGACCAAGCTACCCCAGGGATAACAGCGCAATCCCCCTCAAGAGCCCATATCGACAGGGGGGTTTACGACCTCGATGTTGGATCAGGACATCCTAATGGTGCAGCCGCTATTAAGGGTTCGTTTGTTCAACGATTAACAGTCCTACGTGATCTGAGTTCAGACCGGAGCAATCCAGGTCGGTTTCTATCTATGACACACTCTCCCCAGTACGAAAGGACCGGGAAAGTGGGGCCAATACCACAAGCACGCCCCCCCCCTCTAAGCAGTGAAACCAACTAAACCGTGAAGAGGGCCTTCCCCCACCACTTTCAATCCTAGAAAAGGACCAGCTAGAGTGGCAGAGCCCGGCAAGTGCAGAAGGCTTAAGCCCTTTCCCCAGAGGTTCAAATCCTCTCCCTAGCTTCACCCATGATTCAAATAACAACACTAAGCTGCCTCATTATATCCCTCCTATACATCATCCCAATCCTGATTGCCGTAGCCTTCCTAACCCTAGTAGAACGGAAAATCCTAAGCTACATACAATCCCGCAAAGGCCCTAACGTTGTCGGGCCTTTTGGCCTACTTCAACCATTTGCGGACGGACTGAAACTATTTACCAAAGAGCCCATCCGACCCTCTACCTCTTCCCCACTTCTATTCATTCTGATACCAATACTAGCCCTTGTCCTAACCCTCACCACTTGAGCACCACTACCACTCCCATTTCCCCTAGCAGATCTAAACCTCGGAGTTCTCTTCCTAATAGCCATGTCAAGCCTAGCCGTCTACTCAGTCCTATGATCAGGCTGAGCCTCGAACTCAAAATACGCACTAATCGGAGCCCTACGGGCAGTAGCACAGACCATTTCATACGAAGTGACACTGGCCATAATCCTGCTATCAATAATCATACTAAGCGGAAGCTACACACTCAGCTCCTTTGCCGTCGCACAGGAGCCTCTATACTTCATTTTCTCCTCATGACCCCTAGCAATAATATGATACGTATCCACCCTAGCAGAGACAAACCGAGCTCCTTTTGACCTCACAGAGGGTGAATCTGAGCTAGTCTCAGGGTTTAACGTTGAATACGCCGCAGGACCCTTCGCCTTATTCTTCCTAGCTGAATATGCGAACATTATGCTAATAAATACACTTACAGCCATCATATTCCTAAACCCAAGCGCCCTAGGGCCACCCACAGAACTATTCCCCGTCATCCTAGCCACAAAAGTCCTCCTACTATCTTCTGGTTTCTTATGGGTCCGAGCTTCATACCCACGATTCCGATATGACCAACTAATGCACCTACTATGAAAAAACTTCCTACCCCTCACACTAGCTCTGTGCCTCTGACACATCAGCATACCTATCTGCTATGCAGGCCTACCTCCTTACATAAGGAAATGTGCCTGAACTACAAAGGGTCACTATGATAAAGTGAACATAGAGGTATAACAGCCCTCTCATTTCCTGTTGACCTTAGAAAAGTAGGAATTGAACCCACACAAGAGAAATCAAAATTCTCCATACTTCCCTTATATTATTTTCTAGTAGAGTCAGCTAATCAAGCTATCGGGCCCATACCCCGAAAATGATGGTTTAACCCCCTCCTCTACTAATGAACCCTTACGCGACCCCAATCATAACCTTCAGCCTCATCTTGGGCACCACAATCACAATTTCCAGCAACCACTGAGTTCTGGCCTGGACAGGACTGGAGATCAACGCACTAGCCATCATTCCCCTAATTGCCAAATCCCACCACCCACGAGCAGTAGAAGCCGCAACGAAATACTTCCTAACCCAAGCAGCTGCTTCCGCCCTGGTCCTATTCTCTAGCATAACCAATGCCTGAGTCACCGGCCAATGAGACATCACACAAATAAACCACCCAACCTCCTGTCTACTACTGACAGCAGCAATCGCTATTAAACTGGGCCTAGTGCCATTTCACTTCTGATTCCCAGAAGTACTACAAGGATCGCCACTAATAACAGCCCTGCTACTCTCGACCCTCATAAAATTCCCCCCACTAACCCTGCTCCTACTAACATCCAAATCCCTCGACCCAGCTCTACTCACCGCCATGGCCCTAGCCTCAACAGCACTAGGAGGCTGAATAGGACTGAACCAAACACAAACACGCAAAATCCTAGCCTTCTCGTCCATCTCCCACTTAGGCTGAATCGCCATCATCCTAGTTTACAGCCCCAAATTGGCCTTACTTACCTTCTACCTATACACAATCATAACATCAGCCGTATTCCTAGCCCTTAACAAAATCAAAGCCCTTAACCTATCCATGATCACAACCTCATGAACAAAAACCCCAGTGCTAAACGCCACCCTAATACTAGTACTTTTATCCCTAGCAGGCCTCCCCCCATTAACAGGCTTTATACCAAAGTGACTTATCATCCAAGAACTAACTAAACAGGAAATAACACCAGCAGCCATGGCAATTGCCATGCTATCACTGCTCAGCCTCTTCTTCTACCTACGCCTCGCATACCACTCAACAATTACCCTTCCCCCCAACTCCTCTAACCACATAAAACAATGATACACTAGCAAAGCCCCAAGCACACCTACTGCGGTCCTTGCCTCACTATCAATCCTCTTACTTCCCCTGTCCCCAATAATACATGCCATTGTCTAGAAACTTAGGATAACACCCCAAACCGAAGGCCTTCAAAGCCTTAAATAAGAGTTAAACCCTCTTAGTTTCTGCACATTAAGACTTACAGAATATTAACCTGTATCTTCTGAATGCAAGTCAGACGCTTTAATTAAGCTAAAGCCTCCCTAGACAGATGGGCTTCGATCCCACAAAACTCTAGTTAACAGCTAAATGCCTAAACCAATTGGCTTCTGCCTACAAAGACCCTGACGCACCCTAGTGCGCATCGATGAGCTTGCAACTCAACATGAATTTCACTACAGAGCCGATAAGAAGAGGAATTAAACCTCTGTAAAAAGGACTACAGCCTAACGCTTCAACACTCAGCCATCTTACCCGTCACCTTCATCAACCGATGACTATTTTCCACTAACCATAAGGATATTGGCACCCTGTACCTCATCTTCGGGGCATGAGCAGGAATAGTCGGCACCGCACTCAGCCTATTAATCCGCGCAGAACTAGGACAACCAGGAACTCTCCTAGGCGACGACCAAATTTACAATGTAATCGTTACCGCTCACGCCTTTGTAATAATCTTCTTTATAGTCATACCCATCATGATCGGAGGATTCGGCAACTGATTAGTCCCCCTCATAATCGGTGCCCCCGACATAGCATTCCCGCGAATAAACAACATAAGCTTTTGACTCCTCCCCCCATCATTCCTCCTCCTACTAGCCTCATCCACTGTAGAAGCTGGCGCCGGCACAGGCTGAACTGTCTACCCTCCCCTAGCAGGTGACCTTGCCCACGCCGGAGCTTCAGTAGACCTGGCTATCTTCTCACTCCACTTAGCCGGTATCTCCTCCATCCTTGGGGCCATCAACTTTATCACCACAGCCATCAACATAAAACCCCCCACACTCTCACAATACCAAACCCCACTATTTGTCTGATCCGTACTAATTACCGCCATCCTACTCCTTCTATCACTCCCCGTACTCGCCGCCGGTATTACAATATTACTAACTGATCGAAACCTAAACACCACATTCTTCGACCCCGCTGGAGGAGGAGACCCAATCCTGTACCAACACCTATTCTGATTCTTCGGACACCCAGAAGTCTATATTCTGATCCTACCGGGGTTCGGAATCATCTCACACGTAGTCACATACTACTCAGGCAAAAAGGAGCCCTTCGGCTACATGGGAATAGTCTGAGCCATACTATCCATCGGCTTCCTAGGATTCATCGTCTGAGCTCACCACATGTTTACAGTAGGAATAGACGTTGATACCCGAGCCTACTTTACATCAGCCACTATAATCATTGCCATCCCTACCGGAATCAAAGTATTTAGCTGACTAGCCACCCTGCACGGAGGAACAATCAAATGAGACCCCCCCCAATACTATGAGCTCTAGGATTTATCTTCCTATTTACCATCGGAGGATTAACAGGAATCGTTCTTGCAAACTCTTCCCTAGACATCGCCCTGCACGACACGTACTACGTAGTTGCCCACTTCCACTACGTCCTATCCATAGGCGCCGTCTTTGCCATTCTAGCAGGATTTACTCACTGATTCCCACTACTCACTGGGTTTACCCTACACCAAACATGAGCAAAAGCCCACTTCGGGGTAATATTTACAGGAGTAAACCTAACGTTCTTCCCCCAGCACTTCCTAGGCCTAGCAGGAATACCCCGACGATACTCGGACTATCCCGACGCCTACACACTATGAAACACCATTTCCTCCATCGGCTCCCTAATCTCAATAGTAGCCGTAATCATACTAATATTCATCATCTGAGAAGCCTTTCCGGCCAAACGAAAAGTCCTACAACCAGAACTAACTACCACAAACGTTGAATGAATCCACGGCTGCCCTCCCCCATACCATACTTTCGAGGAACCGGCCTTCGTCCAAGTACAAGAAAGGAAGGAATCGAACCCTCACATGCTGGTTTCAAGCCAACTGCATTAAGCGCTCATGCTTCTTTCTTATGAGACGTTAGTAAACCAATTACATAGCCTTGTCAAGACTAAATCACAGGTAAAAATCCTGTACATCTCATGTGGCCAACCACTCCCAACTAGGATTCCAAGACGCCTCATCACCCATCATAGAAGAACTCGTTGAATTCCACGACCACGCCCTAATCGTTGCCCTAGCTATCTGCAGCCTAGTTCTCTACCTTTTAGCCCACATACTAACAGAAAAACTCTCGTCCAATGCTGTAGACGCCCAAGAAGTAGAGCTGATCTGGACAATCCTACCTGCTATCGTCCTGGTACTCCTCGCCCTCCCATCCCTACAAATCCTCTACATAATGGACGAAATCGACGAACCAGACCTCACCCTAAAAGCCATCGGCCACCAATGATACTGAAGCTACGAATACACAGACTTCAAAGACCTATCATTCGACTCCTACATAGTGCCCACCCCAGACTTACCCAACGGCCACTTCCGACTGCTAGAAGTTGACCACCGCATAGTTATCCCAATAGAATCCCCCATCCGCGTGATCATTACTGCAGGAGACGTACTCCACTCCTGAGCAGTCCCAACGCTCGGAGTTAAAACAGACGCAATCCCAGGCCGACTAAACCAAACTTCATTCATTACCACCCGGCCTGGGATTTTTTACGGACAATGCTCAGAAATTTGCGGGGCTAATCACAGCTACATACCCATTGTAGTAGAATCAACCCCACTCCCACATTTCGAGGCCTGATCGTCCCTTCTATCATCATCCTAATCATTAAGAAGCTATGCAACAGCACTAGCCTTTTAAGCTAGCCAAAGAGGGACTTCCCCCTCCTTAATGATATGCCACAGCTTAACCCCGCACCATGATTTTCAATCATAATTATAACCTGATTAACCCTAGCACTCCTCATCCAACCAAAACTACTAGCCTTCACCACAACCAACCCCCCATCAAATAAGACCTCCCTCACTACCAAACCCACACCATGATCCTGACCATGAACCTAAGCTTCTTTGACCAATTTTCCAGCCCCAATCTATTCGGCATCCCCTTAATCCTACTATCCCTACTCTTCCCAGCCCTACTATTCCCGTCCCCAAACAACCGATGAATCAACAACCGCCTTTCTACTATCCAAACATGACTCCTTCACCTAATCACAAAACAACTAATAGTCCCACTCAACAAAAATGGCCACAAATGAGCCATAATATTTACATCCCTAATAATCATACTTCTTACAATCAACCTTCTAGGCCTCCTTCCATATACATTCACCCCAACCACCCAACTATCTATGAACATAGCCCTAGCCTTCCCACTATGGCTCGCCACACTACTAACAGGCCTACGAAACCAACCATCAGCCTCTTTAGCCCACCTATTACCCGAAGGTACCCCTACACCCCTAATCCCCGCACTAATCCTGATCGAAACAACCAGCCTACTAATCCGCCCCCTAGCCCTCGGAGTCCGCCTTACAGCCAACCTTACAGCAGGACACTTACTCATCCAACTCATCTCTACAGCCTCCATTGCATTAATACCCACCCTTCCTGCAGTATCCATCCTAACAATAATCATCCTACTACTCCTAACCATCCTAGAAGTAGCAGTAGCCATAATCCAGGCCTACGTCTTCGTGCTCCTTCTAAGCCTATACTTACAAGAAAACATCTAATGGCACACCAAGCACACTCATACCACATAGTTGACCCAAGCCCTTGACCAATCTTCGGGGCAGCCGCCGCCCTACTCACAACCTCAGGATTAATCATGTGATTCCACTACAACTCATCCATACTACTAACCCTAGGCCTCATCTCAATACTCCTAGTAATACTCCAATGATGACGAGACATTGTACGAGAAAGCACCTTCCAAGGCCATCACACTCCCACAGTCCAAAAAGGCCTACGATACGGCATAATCCTTTTCATCACATCCGAAGCATTCTTCTTCTTAGGGTTCTTCTGAGCGTTCTTCCACTCGAGCCTGGCCCCAACCCCAGAACTAGGAGGCCAATGACCCCCAACAGGAATTAAACCACTCAACCCGATAGAAGTCCCCCTACTAAACACAGCCATCCTACTAGCCTCAGGCGTTACCGTAACGTGAGCCCATCACAGCATCACAGAAGGAAACCGAAAACACGCCATCCACGCCCTAACCCTAACGATCCTCCTGGGATTCTACTTCACAGCCCTACAAGCAATAGAATACCACGAAGCCCCATTCTCAATCGCCGATAGCGTCTACGGATCTACCTTCTTCGTTGCCACTGGATTCCACGGACTCCACGTAATCATCGGATCCTCCTTCCTGACCGTCTGCCTCTTCCGACTGATCAAGTTCCACTTTACATCAGACCACCACTTCGGATTCGAGGCAGCAGCCTGATACTGACACTTCGTAGACGTCATCTGACTATTCCTCTACATAACCATCTACTGATGAGGATCTTGCTCTTCTAGTATATTAATTACAATTGACTTCCAATCTCTGGTATAAACCCAGAGGAGAGCAATGAACGCACTCATGTTCATATTCGCCCTATCATCAATCCTAAGCGCCGCCCTAACCGCATTAAACTTCTGACTCGCCCAAATAAACCCCGACTCAGAGAAACTCTCACCGTACGAATGTGGATTCGACCCACTTGGATCTGCTCGATTACCATTCTCAGTCCGATTCTTCCTCAGTAGCCATCCTGTTCCTCCTATTCGACCTAGAAATCGCCCTCCTACTCCCCCTGCCATGAGCCGTCCAACTCCAATCCCCCCTAATGACCCTCACCTGAACTGTAGTGATCCTCCTTCTCCTAACACTCGGACTGGCCTACGAGTGAATTCAAGGGGGCCTAGAATGAGCAGAATAACAGAAAGTTAGTCTAACCAAAAAGATAGCTGGTTTCGACCCAGCAGATTACAGCCAACCCTGTAACTTTCTTATGTCGCCCCTACATTTAAGCTTCTACTCAGCCTTCATTTTCAGCGGACTAGGACTAGCCTTCCACCGAACCCACCTAGTATCCGCCCTACTATGCCTTGAAAGCATAATATTATCGATATTCGTAGGCCTATCAATATGATCCATCGAAAACCAAGTCTCCTCATTCACCATGGTACCAATTCTCATGCTAACCTTCTCAGCGTGTGAGGCGGGCACAGGCCTGGCCATCCTAGTAGCCTCCACCCGCACACATGGCTCCGACCATCTACACAACCTAAACCTCCTGCAATGCTAAAAATCATCCTACCCACAATCATACTTCTTCCAACAGCCCTGCTGTCTCCACCAAAATTTCTATGGACTAACACCACCTTATACAGCCTCCTAATCGCTGCCCTAAGCCTACAGTGATTAATCCCAACCTACTACCCCTACAAATTTTTATCCAACTGAACAGGAATTGACCAAATCTCATCCCCCCTCCTAGTACTATCCTGCTGACTACTCCCACTCATAATCATAGCAAGCCAAAACCACCTGCAACAAGAACCCCTACAACGCAAACGAATCTTTATCTCAACCTTAGTCGCAGTCCAGCCATTCATCCTACTAGCCTTTTCCACCACAGAACTAGCACTATTTTACATCTCATTTGAAGCAACCCTCATTCCCACCCTAATCTTAATCACCCGATGGGGGAACCAACCAGAACGCCTAAGCGCTGGCATCTACCTGCTATTCTACACGCCAGTAAGCTCTCTACCCCTGCTAATCACAATCATACACCTATACGTGAAAATTGGCACCCTGCACCTGCCAACCCTACAACTAACCCACCCAACCCTATCCACCTCATGGACAGGAATACTATCAGGTCTAGCACTGCTCATAGCATTCATAGTAAAAGCCCCACTATACGGCCTACACCTCTGACTGCCAAAAGCCCACGTAGAAGCACCCATCGCAGGCTCAATACTCCTCGCCGCCCTACTACTAAAGCTAGGAGGATACGGAATTATACGAGTCACTCTATTTATGGGCCCACTGTCCAACCTCCTGCACTACCCCTTCCTAACCCTGGCCCTATGAGGCGCCCTAATGACTAGCTCAATCTGCCTACGACAGACAGACCTAAAATCACTAATCGCTTATTCATCCGTTAGCCACATAGGCCTAGTTATCGCCGCAGGAATAATCCAAACCCACTGATCATTCTCAGGGGCAATGATCCTAATAATTTCCCATGGACTAACTTCCTCCATACTATTCTGCCTAGCCAACACAAACTATGAACGTACGCACAGCCGAATTCTACTACTCACACGAGGCCTACAACCTCTCCTACCACTCATAGCTACCTGATGATTGCTGGCCAATCTAACAAACATAGCCTTACCCCCAACAACAAACCTCATAGCAGAGCTAACCATTATAATCACCTTATTCAACTGATCTGCCTTCACGATCATCCTAACAGGAATCGCAACCCTACTAACCGCCTCCTACACCTTATTCATACTACTAATGACCCAACGAGGCTCAATCCCCTCCCACATCACATCTATGCAAAACTCAACCACGCGAGAACACCTGCTCATAACACTCCACATTATCCCAATATTCCTCCTAATCCTCAAACCCGAACTGATCTCCGGAATCCCCTCATGCAAGTATAGTTTAAACCAAACATTAGACTGTGATTCTAAGAATAGAAGTTCAAACCTTCTTACCTGCCGAGGGGAGGGTTTAACCAACAAGAGCTGCTAACTCTTACATCTGAGCCTAAAACCTCAGCCCCCTTACTTTTAAAGGATAACAGCAATCCACTGGTCTTAGGAACCACCCATCTTGGTGCAAATCCAAGTAAAAGGAGTGAACCCCACACTACTAATCAACTCCCTCACACTACTCACGCTGACAATCCTCCTAACCCCAATCATCCTGCCATTTCTATTTAAAAACTTTAAAAACACCCCACAAGCCACCACCCGCGCTGTTAAAACCGCATTCCTAATTAGCCTAGCCCCTACAACCGCATTCATCTACTCGGGAATAGAATCTGTCACCTGCCACTGGGAGTGAAAATTCATTATAAACTTTAAAATCCCCCTGAGCCTAAAAATAGACCAATACTCAATAACATTTCTTCCAATCGCCCTATTTGTAACATGATCAATCCTACAATTCGCCATATGATACATGGCCTCAGAGCCATACGTAACAAAATTTTTCACCTACCTACTGACATTCCTAGTCGCCATACTCCTCCTAACAACCGCAAACAACATATTCCTCCTATTCGTAGGCTGGGAAGGAGTACGAATCATGTCCTTCCTTCTCATCGGCTGATGACAAGGCCGAGCAGATGCCAACACCGCCGCCCTACAAGCCGTAATCTACAACCGAATCGGAGACGTCGGACTGACCCTGAGCATAGCATGACTAGCTTCAACATTCAACACCTGAGAGATCCAACAAGCCGTACACCCCCACCAAACCCCAATCCTCCCCCTCATAGGATTAATCCTCGCAGCCGCAGGAAAATCCGCCCAATTTGGACTCCACCCATGACTGCCCGCAGCAATAGAAGGCCCCACCCCAGTATCAGCCCTACTGCACTCCAGTACCATAGTAGTAGCCGGAATCTTCCTGCTCATCCGCATGCACCCCCTGCTAGCCACCAACCAGACAGCCCTAACTGCCTGCCTATGCCTAGGTGCTCTATCAACCCTATTCGCTGCCACATGCGCCCTAACCCAAAATGACATCAAAAAAATCATTGCTTTCTCAACATCCAGCCAACTAGGACTAATAATAGTCACTATCGGACTAAACCTCCCACAACTAGCCTTCCTACACATCTCAACCCATGCCTTCTTTAAAGCCATACTATTCCTATGCTCAGGGTCTATCATCCACAACCTAAACGGAGAACAAGATATCCGAAAGATAGGAGGCCTACAGAAAATACTCCCAGTCACTACTTCCTGCCTAACCATCGGAAACCTGGCGCTGATAGGAACCCCATTCCTAGCCGGATTCTACTCAAAAGACCTCATCATCGAAAGCTTAAACACATCATACCTAAATACTTGAGCCCTACTCCTAACCCTTATAGCCACAGCATTCACCGCAACCTACAGCATCCGCATAACCATCCTAGTCCAAGCTGGACAAACCCGAATCCCCCCAATAGTATCAATAAACGAAAACAACCCACTAATCACCGCCCCCCTAACCCGACTCGCCCTAGGCAGCATTACAGCAGGAATAATCATTACCTCTTTCATCACACCAACCAAAACCCCCCCAATAACCATACCCCTTATCACCAAAACCGCTGCCATCCTCATAACAATCCTAGGAATCATCCTAGCCCTAGAACTATCGAACATAACACACACCCTCACTCACCCCAAACCAAACCCCCTCATAAACTTCTCCTCTGCATTAGGGTACTTCAACCCCCTAGTACACCGATTCTTCTCCAAAAACCTACTAGAAAAGGGACAAAACATTGCCCTACACTTGATCGACCTCTCCTGACTCAAAAAAATAGGGCCAGAGGGCCTTGCTGAACTACAAGTAGCCGCAAGCAAAGCCGCAACCTCAATACACACAGGGCTAATTAAGGCCTACCTAGGATCCTTCGCCCTCTCCATCCTGGTAATAATCCTAATAACACACAGACTCACTAATGGCCCCTAACATCCGCAAATCCCATCCCCTACTAAAAATAATCAACAACTCCCTAATCGACCTACCCGCCCCCTCCAACATCTCTGCCTGATGAAACTTCGGCTCCCTTCTAGCCATCTGCTTAGCCACACAAATCCTAACAGGCCTGCTACTAGCCATACACTACACCGCAGACACTTCACTCGCCTTCTCCTCAGTAGCTCACACATGCCGAGACGTCCAGTACGGATGGCTCATCCGCAACCTCCACGCCAACGGTGCTTCGCTCTTCTTTATCTGCATCTACTTACACATCGGACGAGGCCTCTACTACGGCTCCTACCTATACAAAGAAACCTGAAACACAGGAGTAATCCTCCTACTCACCCTAATAGCAACTGCCTTCGTAGGGTATGTCCTACCATGAGGACAAATGTCATTCTGAGGGGCCACCGTAATCACCGACCTATTCTCAGCCATCCCGTACATTGGGCAAACTCTAGTAGAATGAGCCTGAGGAGGATTCTCAGTAGACAATCCAACCTTAACCCGATTCTTCGCCATCCACTTCCTACTGCCCTTCCTAATTGCAGGAATCACCCTAGTCCACCTAACCTTCCTACACGAATCAGGCTCAAATAACCCACTAGGAATCGTATCAGACTGCGACAAAATCCCATTCCACCCATACTTCTCCATTAAAGACAGCTTAGGGCTTACCCTAATAATCACCCCTCTAATAGCACTAGCCCTATTTTCACCGAACCTCCTGGTTCTTGGAATCCTAGTTGGGAGTGGTTGGCCACATGAGATGTACAGGATTTTTACCTGTGATTTAGTCTTGACAAGGCTATGTAATTGGTTTACTAACGTCTCATAAGAAAGAAGCATGAGCGGTTAATGCAGTTGGCTTGAAACCCATCCCCAGTGGTGCCAGTGCACTCTCTGAACTCACTGAAGTGCATCCCCAGTGGTGCCAGTGCACTCTCTGGACTCACTGCACTGCATCCCCAGTGGTGCCAGTGCGCTCTCTGGAGTCACAGCACTGCATCCCCAGTGGTGCCAGTGCACTCGCTGGACTCCCGGCACCGTATCCCCAGTGGTGCCAGTGCATTCGCTGGACTCACGGCACTGCATCCAAAGTGGTGCCAGTACACTCTCTGGACTCACTGAAGTGCATTCTCAGTGGAGCCAGTGCACTCTCTGGACTCACTGCACTGCATCCCCAGTGGTGCCAGTGCACTCTCTGGACTCACTGCAGTGCATCCCCAGTGGTGCCAGTACACTCACTGGACTCACTGCACTGCATCCCCAGTGGTGCCAGTGCAGTCTCTGCACTCACTGAAGTGCATCTCCAGTGGTGCCAGAGCACTCTCTGGACTCACTGCAGTGCATCCCAGTGGTGCCAGTGCACTCTCTGGACACTCTGCACTGCATCCCCACTGGTGCCAGTGCACTCTCTGGACTCACTGCACTGCATCCCCAGTGGTGCCAGTGCACTCTCTGGACTCACTGCACTGCATCTCCAATGGTGCCAGTGCACTCTCTGGACTCACTGCACTGCATCCCCAGTGGTGCCAATGCACTCTCTGGACTCACTGCTGTGCATCCCCAGTGGTGCCAGTACACTCACTGGACTGACTGAAGTGCATTCCCAGTGGTGACATTGAAGTCTTTGGACTCACTGCACTCCATCCCCACTGGTGCCTTTGCACTCCCTGGACTCACTGCACTGCTCCAGCCGCGGCAGCCGCTCCAGCCGCGGTAGCCCTCCAGCCGTGGCAGCCGCTCCACTCGGTAGCGGCTGGAGCGGCTGCCGCGGCTGGAGCGGCTGGAGCGGCTGCCGCGGCTGGAGCGGCTGCCGCGGATGGAGAGGCTGGCGCGGCTGGAGGGGCTGGAGCGGCTGCCGCGGCTGGAGCGGCTGGAGCGGCTGCCGCGGCTGGAGCGTCTGCCGCGGCTGGAGGGGCTACCGCGGGGTTGACTCGGCTGGAGCGGATGCCGAGGCTGGAACGGCACTCTCTGGACTCACTGAAATGCATTCTCAGTGGTGCCAGTGCACTCTCTGGACTCACTGCTCTGCATCCCCAGTGGTGCTAGTGCACTCTCTGGACTCACTGCAGTGCATCCCCAGTGGTGCCATTGCACTCTCTGGACTCACTGCACCGCATTCCCACTGGTGCCAGTGCGCTCTCTGGACTCACTGCACTGCATCCCCAGTGGTGCCAGTGCGCTCTCAGGACTCACTGCAGGGCATCCCCAGTGGTGCCAGTGCACTCTCTGGACTCACTGCACTGCATCCCCAGTCCTGCCAGTGCACTCTCTTGACTCACTGCAGTGCATCCCCAGTGGTGCCAGTACACTCACTGGACTGACTGAAGTGCATCCCCAGTGGTGTCAGTGCACTCACTGGAGTCACTGCACTGCATCCCCAGTGGTGCAAGTGCACTCCCTGGACTCACTGCACTGCATTCCCAGTGGTGACAGTGAAGTCTTTGGACTCACTGCACTCCATCCCCACTGGTGCCTTTGCACTCCCTGGACTCACTGCACTGCTCCAGCCGCGGCAGCCGCTCCAGCCGCGGTAGCCCTCCAGCCGTGGCAGCCGCTCCACTCGGTAGCGGCTGGAGCGGCTGCCGCGGTTGGAGCGGCTGGAGCGGCTGCCGCGGCTGGAGCGGCTGCCGCGGATGGAGAGGCTGGCGAGGCTGGAGGGGCTGGAGCGGCTGCCGCGGCTGGAGCGGCTGGAGCGGCTGCCGCGGCTGGAGCGTCTGCCGCGGCTGGAGGGCCTACCGCGGGGTTGACTCGGCTGGAGCGGATACCGAGGCTGGAACGGCACTCTCTGGACTCACTGAAATGCATTCTCAGTGGTGCCAGTGCACTCTCTGGACTCACTGCTCTGCATCCCCAGTGGTGCTAGTGCACTCTGGACTCACTGCAGTGCATCCCCAGTGGTGCCAGTGCACTCTCTGGACTCACTGCACCGCATTCCCACTGGTGTCAGTGCACTCTGTGGACTCACTGCACTGCATCCCCAGTGGTGTCAGTGCACTCTCTGGACTCCCGGCACCGTATCCCCAGTGGTGCCAGTGCATTCGCTGGACTCACGGCACTGCATCCACAGTGGTGCCAGTGCACTCTCTGGACTCACTGAAGTGCATTCTCAGTGGAGCCAGTGCACTCTCTGGACTCACTGCACTGCATCCCCAGTGGTGCCAGTGCACTCTCTGGACTCACTGCAGTGCATCCCAAGTGGTGCCAATGCACTCTCTGGACTCACTGCAGTGCATCCCCAGTGGTGCCAGTACACTCACTGGACTCACTGCACTGCATCCCCAGTGGTGCCAGTGCAGTCTCTGCACTCACTGAAGTGCATCTCCAGTGGTGCCAGAGCACTCTCTGGACTCACTGCAGTGCATCACCTGTGGTGCCAGTGCACTCTCTGGACACTCTGCACTGCATCCCCACTGGTGCCAGTGCACTCTCTGGACTCACTGCACTGCATCCCCAGTGGTGCCAGTGCACTCTCTGGACTCACTGCACTGCATCTCCAATGGTGCCAGTGCACTCTCTGGACTCACTGCACTGCATCCCCAGTGGTGCCAATGCACTCTCTGGACTCACTGCTGTGCATCCCCAGTGGTGCCAGTACACTCACTGGACTGACTGAAGTGCATTCCCAGTGGTGACATTGAAGTCTTTGGACTCACTGCACTCCATCCCCACTGGTGCCTTTGCACTCCCTGGACTCACTGCACTGCTCCAGCCGCGGCAGCCGCTCCAGCCGCGGTAGCCCTCCAGCCGTGGCAGCCGCTCCACTCGGTAGCGGCTGGAGCGGCTGCCGCGGCTGGAGCGGCTGGAGCGGCTGCCGCGGCTGGAGCGTCTGCCGCGGCTGGAGGGGCTACCGCGGGGTTGACTCGGCTGGAGCGGATGCCGAGGCTGGAACGGCACTCTCTGGACTCACTGAAATGCATTCTCAGTGGTGCCAGTGCACTCTCTGGACTCACTGCTCTGCATCCCCAGTGGTGCTAGTGCACTCTCTGGACTCACTGCAGTGCATCCCCAGTGGTGCCATTGCACTCTCTGGACTCACTGCACCGCATTCCCACTGGTGCCAGTGCGCTCTCTGGACTCACTGCACTGCATCCCCAGTGGTGCCAGTGCGCTCTCAGGACTCACTGCAGGGCATCCCCAGTGGTGCCAGTGCACTCTCTGGACTCACTGCACTGCATCCCCAGTCCTGCCAGTGCACTCTCTTGACTCACTGCAGTGCATCCCCAGTGGTGCCAGTACACTCACTGGACTGACTGAAGTGCATCCCCAGTGGTGCCAGTGCACTCTCTGGACTCACAGCACTGCATGCCCAGTGGTGCCAGTGCACTCTCTGGACTCACTGCATTGCATCCTCAGTGGTGCCAGTGCACTCTCTGGACTCACTGCACTGCATCCCCAGTCCTGCCAGTGCACTCTCTGGACTCACTGCACTGCATCCCCAATGGTGCCAGTGCACTCTCTGGACTCACTGCACTGCTCCAGCCGCTGCAGCCTCTCCAGGCGCACCAGCCGCGGCATCCGCTCCAGCCTCGGCATCCGCTCCAGCCGCGTTAACCGCTCCAGCCGCGGTAGCTCCTCCAGCCGCGCCAGCCGCTCCAGCCGCGGCAGCCGCTCCAGCCGCTCCAGCCGCGGCATCCGCTCCAGCCGCTCCAGCCGCGGCAGCCGCTCCAACCGCGGCAGCCGCTCCAGTCGCGGCAGCCGCTCCAGCCGCTCCAGCCGCGGCAGCCGCTCCAGCCGCTACCGAGTGGAGCGGCTGCCACGGCTGGAGGGCTACCGCGGCTGGAGCGGCTGCCGCGGCTGGAGAGGCTGGCGCGGCTGGAGGGGCTGGAGCGGCTGCCGCGGCTGGAGCGGCTGGAGCGGCTGCCGCGGCTGGAGCGTCTGCCGCGGCTGGAGGGGCTACCGCGGGGTTGACTCGGCTGGAGCGGATGCCGAGGCTGGAACGGCACTCTCTGGACTCACTGAAATGCATTCTCAGTGGTGCCAGTGCACTCTCTGGACTCACTGCAGTGCATCCCCAGTGGTGCCAGTGCACTCTCTGGACTCACTGCACTGCATCCCCAGTCCTGCCAGTGCACTCTCTTGACTCACTGCAGTGCATCCCCAGTGGTGCCAGTACACTCACTGGACTGACTGAAGTGCATCCCCAGTGGTGTCAGTGCACTCACTGGAGTCACTGCACTGCATCCCCAGTGGTGCAAGTGCACTCCCTGGACTCACTGCACTGCATTCCCAGTGGTGACAGTGAAGTCTTTGGACTCACTGCACTCCATCCCCACTGGTGCCTTTGCACTCCCTGGACTCACTGCACTGCTCCAGCCGCGGCAGCCGCTCCAGCCGCGGTAGCCCTCCAGCCGTGGCAGCCGCTCCACTCGGTAGCGGCTGGAGCGGCTGCCGCGGTTGGAGCGGCTGGAGCGGCTGCCGCGGCTGGAGCGGCTGCCGCGGATGGAGAGGCTGGCGAGGCTGGAGGGGCTGGAGCGGCTGCCGCGGCTGGAGCGGCTGGAGCGGCTGCCGCGGCTGGAGCGTCTGCCGCGGCTGGAGGGCCTACCGCGGGGTTGACTCGGCTGGAGCGGATACCGAGGCTGGAACGGCACTCTCTGGACTCACTGAAATGCATTCTCAGTGGTGCCAGTGCACTCTCTGGACTCACTGCTCTGCATCCCCAGTGGTGCTAGTGCACTCTGGACTCACTGCAGTGCATCCCCAGTGGTGCCAGTGCACTCTCTGGACTCACTGCACCGCATTCCCACTGGTGTCAGTGCACTCTGTGGACTCACTGCACTGCATCCCCAGTGGTGTCAGTGCACTCTCTGGACTCCCGGCACCGTATCCCCAGTGGTGCCAGTGCATTCGCTGGACTCACGGCACTGCATCCACAGTGGTGCCAGTGCACTCTCTGGACTCACTGAAGTGCATTCTCAGTGGAGCCAGTGCACTCTCTGGACTCACTGCACTGCATCCCCAGTGGTGCCAGTGCACTCTCTGGACTCACTGCAGTGCATCCCAAGTGGTGCCAATGCACTCTCTGGACTCACTGCAGTGCATCCCCAGTGGTGCCAGTACACTCACTGGACTCACTGCACTGCATCCCCAGTGGTGCCAGTGCAGTCTCTGCACTCACTGAAGTGCATCTCCAGTGGTGCCAGAGCACTCTCTGGACTCACTGCAGTGCATCCCAGTGGTGCCAGTGCACTCTCTGGACACTCTGCACTGCATCCCCACTGGTGCCAGTGCACTCTCTGGACTCACTGCACTGCATCCCCAGTGGTGCCAGTGCACTCTCTGGACTCACTGCACTGCATCTCCAATGGTGCCAGTGCACTCTCTGGACTCACTGCACTGCATCCCCAGTGGTGCCAATGCACTCTCTGGACTCACTGCTGTGCATCCCCAGTGGTGCCAGTACACTCACTGGACTGACTGAAGTGCATTCCCAGTGGTGACATTGAAGTCTTTGGACTCACTGCACTCCATCCCCACTGGTGCCTTTGCACTCCCTGGACTCACTGCACTGCTCCAGCCGCGGCAGCCGCTCCAGCCGCGGTAGCCCTCCAGCCGTGGCAGCCGCTCCACTCGGTAGCGGCTGGAGCGGCTGCCGCGGCTGGAGCGGCTGGAGCGGCTGCCGCGGCTGGAGCGGCTGCCGCGGATGGAGAGGCTGGCGCGGCTGGAGGGGCTGGAGCGGCTGCCGCGGCTGGAGCGGCTGGAGCGGCTGCCGCGGCTGGAGCGTCTGCCGCGGCTGGAGGGGCTACCGCGGGGTTGACTCGGCTGGAGCGGATGCCGAGGCTGGAACGGCACTCTCTGGACTCACTGAAATGCATTCTCAGTGGTGCCAGTGCACTCTCTGGACTCACTGCTCTGCATCCCCAGTGGTGCTAGTGCACTCTCTGGACTCACTGCAGTGCATCCCCAGTGGTGCCATTGCACTCTCTGGACTCACTGCACCGCATTCCCACTGGTGCCAGTGCGCTCTCTGGACTCACTGCACTGCATCCCCAGTGGTGCCAGTGCGCTCTCAGGACTCACTGCAGGGCATCCCCAGTGGTGCCAGTGCACTCTCTGGACTCACTGCACTGCATCCCCAGTCCTGCCAGTGCACTCTCTTGACTCACTGCAGTGCATCCCCAGTGGTGCCAGTACACTCACTGGACTGACTGAAGTGCATCCCCAGTGGTGTCAGTGCACTCACTGGAGTCACTGCACTGCATCCCCAGTGGTGCAAGTGCACTCCCTGGACTCACTGCACTGCATTCCCAGTGGTGACAGTGAAGTCTTTGGACTCACTGCACTCCATCCCCACTGGTGCCTTTGCACTCCCTGGACTCACTGCACTGCTCCAGCCGCGGCAGCCGCTCCAGCCGCGGTAGCCCTCCAGCCGTGGCAGCCGCTCCACTCGGTAGCGGCTGGAGCGGCTGCCGCGGTTGGAGCGGCTGGAGCGGCTGCCGCGGCTGGAGCGGCTGCCGCGGATGGAGAGGCTGGCGAGGCTGGAGGGGCTGGAGCGGCTGCCGCGGCTGGAGCGGCTGGAGCGGCTGCCGCGGCTGGAGCGTCTGCCGCGGCTGGAGGGCCTACCGCGGGGTTGACTCGGCTGGAGCGGATACCGAGGCTGGAACGGCACTCTCTGGACTCACTGAAATGCATTCTCAGTGGTGCCAGTGCACTCTCTGGACTCACTGCTCTGCATCCCCAGTGGTGCTAGTGCACTCTGGACTCACTGCAGTGCATCCCCAGTGGTGCCAGTGCACTCTCTGGACTCACTGCACCGCATTCCCACTGGTGTCAGTGCACTCTGTGGACTCACTGCACTGCATCCCCAGTGGTGTCAGTGCACTCTCTGGACTCCCGGCACCGTATCCCCAGTGGTGCCAGTGCATTCGCTGGACTCACGGCACTGCATCCACAGTGGTGCCAGTGCACTCTCTGGACTCACTGAAGTGCATTCTCAGTGGAGCCAGTGCACTCTCTGGACTCACTGCACTGCATCCCCAGTGGTGCCAGTGCACTCTCTGGACTCACTGCAGTGCATCCCAAGTGGTGCCAATGCACTCTCTGGACTCACTGCAGTGCATCCCCAGTGGTGCCAGTACACTCACTGGACTCACTGCACTGCATCCCCAGTGGTGCCAGTGCAGTCTCTGCACTCACTGAAGTGCATCTCCAGTGGTGCCAGAGCACTCTCTGGTCTCACTGCAGTGCATCACCTGTGGTGCCAGTGCACTCTCTGGACACTCTGCACTGCATCCCCACTGGTGCCAGTGCACTCTCTGGACTCACTGCACTGCATCCCCAGTGGTGCCAGTGCACTCTCTGGACTCACTGCACTGCATCTCCAATGGTGCCAGTGCACTCTCTGGACTCACTGCACTGCATCCCCAGTGGTGCCAATGCACTCTCTGGACTCACTGCTGTGCATCCCCAGTGGTGCCAGTACACTCACTGGACTGACTGAAGTGCATTCCCAGTGGTGACATTGAAGTCTTTGGACTCACTGCACTCCATCCCCACTGGTGCCTTTGCACTCCCTGGACTCACTGCACTGCTCCAGCCGCGGCAGCCGCTCCAGCCGCGGTAGCCCTCCAGCCGTGGCAGCCGCTCCACTCGGTAGCGGCTGGAGCGGCTGCCGCGGCTGGAGCGGCTGCCGCGGCTGGAGCGGCTGCCGCGGATGGAGAGGCTGGCGCGGCTGGAGGGGCTGGAGCGGCTGCCGCGGCTGGAGCGGCTGGAGCGGCTGCCGCGGCTGGAGCGTCTGCCGCGGCTGGAGGGGCTACCGCGGGGTTGACTCGGCTGGAGCGGATGCCGAGGCTGGAACGGCACTCTCTGGACTCACTGAAATGCATTCTCAGTGGTGCCAGTGCACTCTCTGGACTCACTGCTCTGCATCCCCAGTGGTGCTAGTGCACTCTCTGGACTCACTGCAGTGCATCCCCAGTGGTGCCATTGCACTCTCTGGACTCACTGCACCGCATTCCCACTGGTGCCAGTGCTCTCTCTGGACTCACTGCACTGCATCCCCAGTGGTGCCAGTGCGCTCTCAGGACTCACTGCAGGGCATCCCCAGTGGTGCCAGTGCACTCTCTGGACTCACTGCACTGCATCCCCAGTCCTGCCAGTGCACTCTCTTGACTCACTGCAGTGCATCCCCAGTGGTGCCAGTACACTCTCTGGACTGACTGAAGTGCATCCCCAGTGGTGCCAGTGCACTCTCTGGACTCACAGCACTGCATGCCCAGTGGTGCCAGTGCACTCTCTGGACTCACTGCATTGCATCCTCAGTGGTGCCAGTGCACTCTCTGGACTCACTGCACTGCATCCCCAGTCCTGCCAGTGCACTCTCTGGACTCACTGCACTGCATCCCCAATGGTGCCAGTGCACTCTCTGGACTCACTGCACTGCTCTAGCCGCGGCAGCCTCTCCAGGCGCACCAGCCGCGGCATCCGCTCCAGCCTCGGCATCCGCTCCAGCCGCGTTAACCGCTCCAGCCGCGGTAGCTCCTCCAGCCGCGCCAGCCGCTCCAGCCGCGGCAGCCGCTCCAGCCGCTCCAGCCGCGGCATCCGCTCCAGCCGCTCCAGCCGCGGCAGCCGCTCCAACCGCGGCAGCCGCTCCAGTCGCGGCAGCCGCTCCAGCCGCGGCAGCCGCGGCAGCCGCTCCAGCCGCTACCGAGTGGAGCGGCTGCCACGGCTGGAGGGCTACCGCGGCTGGAGCGGCTGCCGCGGCTGGAGAGGCTGGCGCGGCTGGAGGGGCTGGAGCGGCTGCCGCGGCTGGAGCGGCTGGAGCGGCTGCCGCGGCTGGAGCGTCTGCCGCGGCTGGAGGGGCTACCGCGGGGTTGACTCGGCTGGAGCGGATGCCGAGGCTGGAACGGCACTCTCTGGACTCACTGAAATGCATTCTCAGTGGTGCCAGTGCACTCTCTGGACTCACTGCTCTGCATCCCCAGTGGTGCTAGTGCACTCTCTGGACTCACTGCAGTGCATCCCCAGTGGTGCCATTGCACTCTCTGGACTCACTGCACCGCATTCCCACTGGTGCCAGTGCGCTCTCTGGACTCACTGCACTGCATCCCCAGTGGTGCCAGTGCGCTCTCAGGACTCACTGCAGGGCATCCCCAGTGGTGCCAGTGCACTCTCTGGACTCACTGCACTGCATCCCCAGTCCTGCCAGTGCACTCTCTTGACTCACTGCAGTGCATCCCCAGTGGTGCCAGTACACTCACTGGACTGACTGAAGTGCATCCCCAGTGGTGTCAGTGCACTCACTGGAGTCACTGCACTGCATCCCCAGTGGTGCAAGTGCACTCCCTGGACTCACTGCACTGCATTCCCAGTGGTGACAGTGAAGTCTTTGGACTCACTGCACTCCATCCCCACTGGTGCCTTTGCACTCCCTGGACTCACTGCACTGCTCCAGCCGCGGCAGCCGCTCCAGCCGCGGTAGCCCTCCAGCCGTGGCAGCCGCTCCACTCGGTAGCGGCTGGAGCGGCTGCCGCGGTTGGAGCGGCTGGAGCGGCTGCCGCGGCTGGAGCGGCTGCCGCGGATGGAGAGGCTGGCGAGGCTGGAGGGGCTGGAGCGGCTGCCGCGGCTGGAGCGGCTGGAGCGGCTGCCGCGGCTGGAGCGTCTGCCGCGGCTGGAGGGCCTACCGCGGGGTTGACTCGGCTGGAGCGGATACCGAGGCTGGAACGGCACTCTCTGGACTCACTGAAATGCATTCTCAGTGGTGCCAGTGCACTCTCTGGACTCACTGCTCTGCATCCCCAGTGGTGCTAGTGCACTCTGGACTCACTGCAGTGCATCCCCAGTGGTGCCAGTGCACTCTCTGGACTCACTGCACCGCATTCCCACTGGTGTCAGTGCACTCTGTGGACTCACTGCACTGCATCCCCAGTGGTGTCAGTGCACTCTCTGGACTCCCGGCACCGTATCCCCAGTGGTGCCAGTGCATTCGCTGGACTCACGGCACTGCATCCACAGTGGTGCCAGTGCACTCTCTGGACTCACTGAAGTGCATTCTCAGTGGAGCCAGTGCACTCTCTGGACTCACTGCACTGCATCCCCAGTGGTGCCAGTGCACTCTCTGGACTCACTGCAGTGCATCCCAAGTGGTGCCAATGCACTCTCTGGACTCACTGCAGTGCATCCCCAGTGGTGCCAGTACACTCACTGGACTCACTGCACTGCATCCCCAGTGGTGCCAGTGCAGTCTCTGCACTCACTGAAGTGCATCTCCAGTGGTGCCAGAGCACTCTCTGGACTCACTGCAGTGCATCCCAGTGGTGCCAGTGCACTCTCTGGACACTCTGCACTGCATCCCCACTGGTGCCAGTGCACTCTCTGGACTCACTGCACTGCATCCCCAGTGGTGCCAGTGCACTCTCTGGACTCACTGCACTGCATCTCCAATGGTGCCAGTGCACTCTCTGGACTCACTGCACTGCATCCCCAGTGGTGCCAATGCACTCTCTGGACTCACTGCTGTGCATCCCCAGTGGTGCCAGTACACTCACTGGACTGACTGAAGTGCATTCCCAGTGGTGACATTGAAGTCTTTGGACTCACTGCACTCCATCCCCACTGGTGCCTTTGCACTCCCTGGACTCACTGCACTGCTCCAGCCGCGGCAGCCGCTCCAGCCGCGGTAGCCCTCCAGCCGTGGCAGCCGCTCCACTCGGTAGCGGCTGGAGCGGCTGCCGCGGCTGGAGCGGCTGGAGCGGCTGCCGCGGCTGGAGCGGCTGCCGCGGATGGAGAGGCTGGCGCGGCTGGAGGGGCTGGAGCGGCTGCCGCGGCTGGAGCGGCTGGAGCGGCTGCCGCGGCTGGAGCGTCTGCCGCGGCTGGAGGGGCTACCGCGGGGTTGACTCGGCTGGAGCGGATGCCGAGGCTGGAACGGCACTCTCTGGACTCACTGAAATGCATTCTCAGTGGTGCCAGTGCACTCTCTGGACTCACTGCTCTGCATCCCCAGTGGTGCTAGTGCACTCTCTGGACTCACTGCAGTGCATCCCCAGTGGTGCCATTGCACTCTCTGGACTCACTGCACCGCATTCCCACTGGTGCCAGTGCGCTCTCTGGACTCACTGCACTGCATCCCCAGTGGTGCCAGTGCGCTCTCAGGACTCACTGCAGGGCATCCCCAGTGGTGCCAGTGCACTCTCTGGACTCACTGCACTGCATCCCCAGTCCTGCCAGTGCACTCTCTTGACTCACTGCAGTGCATCCCCAGTGGTGCCAGTACACTCACTGGACTGACTGAAGTGCATCCCCAGTGGTGTCAGTGCACTCACTGGAGTCACTGCACTGCATCCCCAGTGGTGCAAGTGCACTCCCTGGACTCACTGCACTGCATTCCCAGTGGTGACAGTGAAGTCTTTGGACTCACTGCACTCCATCCCCACTGGTGCCTTTGCACTCCCTGGACTCACTGCACTGCTCCAGCCGCGGCAGCCGCTCCAGCCGCGGTAGCCCTCCAGCCGTGGCAGCCGCTCCACTCGGTAGCGGCTGGAGCGGCTGCCGCGGTTGGAGCGGCTGGAGCGGCTGCCGCGGCTGGAGCGGCTGCCGCGGATGGAGAGGCTGGCGAGGCTGGAGGGGCTGGAGCGGCTGCCGCGGCTGGAGCGGCTGGAGCGGCTGCCGCGGCTGGAGCGTCTGCCGCGGCTGGAGGGCCTACCGCGGGGTTGACTCGGCTGGAGCGGATACCGAGGCTGGAACGGCACTCTCTGGACTCACTGAAATGCATTCTCAGTGGTGCCAGTGCACTCTCTGGACTCACTGCTCTGCATCCCCAGTGGTGCTAGTGCACTCTGGACTCACTGCAGTGCATCCCCAGTGGTGCCAGTGCACTCTCTGGACTCACTGCACCGCATTCCCACTGGTGTCAGTGCACTCTGTGGACTCACTGCACTGCATCCCCAGTGGTGTCAGTGCACTCTCTGGACTCCCGGCACCGTATCCCCAGTGGTGCCAGTGCATTCGCTGGACTCACGGCACTGCATCCACAGTGGTGCCAGTGCACTCTCTGGACTCACTGCAGTGCATCCCAAGTGGTGCCAATGCACTCTCTGGACTCACTGCAGTGCATCCCCAGTGGTGCCAGTACACTCACTGGACTCACTGCACTGCATCCCCAGTGGTGCCAGTGCAGTCTCTGCACTCACTGAAGTGCATCTCCAGTGGTGCCAGAGCACTCTCTGGACTCACTGCAGTGCATCCCAGTGGTGCCAGTGCACTCTCTGGACACTCTGCACTGCATCCCCACTGGTGCCAGTGCACTCTCTGGACTCACTGCACTGCATCCCCAGTGGTGCCAGTGCACTCTCTGGACTCACTGCACTGCATCTCCAATGGTGCCAGTGCACTCTCTGGACTCACTGCACTGCATCCCCAGTGGTGCCAATGCACTCTCTGGACTCACTGCTGTGCATCCCCAGTGGTGCCAGTACACTCACTGGACTGACTGAAGTGCATTCCCAGTGGTGACATTGAAGTCTTTGGACTCACTGCACTCCATCCCCACTGGTGCCTTTGCACTCCCTGGACTCACTGCACTGCTCCAGCCGCGGCAGCCGCTCCAGCCGCGGTAGCCCTCCAGCCGTGGCAGCCGCTCCACTCGGTAGCGGCTGGAGCGGCTGCCGCGGCTGGAGCGGCTGGAGCGGCTGCCGCGGCTGGAGCGGCTGCCGCGGATGGAGAGGCTGGCGCGGCTGGAGGGGCTGGAGCGGCTGCCGCGGCTGGAGCGGCTGGAGCGGCTGCCGCGGCTGGAGCGTCTGCCGCGGCTGGAGGGGCTACCGCGGGGTTGACTCGGCTGGAGCGGATGCCGAGGCTGGAACGGCACTCTCTGGACTCACTGAAATGCATTCTCAGTGGTGCCAGTGCACTCTCTGGACTCACTGCTCTGCATCCCCAGTGGTGCTAGTGCACTCTCTGGACTCACTGCAGTGCATCCCCAGTGGTGCCATTGCACTCTCTGGACTCACTGCACCGCATTCCCACTGGTGCCAGTGCGCTCTCTGGACTCACTGCACTGCATCCCCAGTGGTGCCAGTGCGCTCTCAGGACTCACTGCAGGGCATCCCCAGTGGTGCCAGTGCACTCTCTGGACTCACTGCACTGCATCCCCAGTCCTGCCAGTGCACTCTCTTGACTCACTGCAGTGCATCCCCAGTGGTGCCAGTACACTCACTGGACTGACTGAAGTGCATCCCCAGTGGTGTCAGTGCACTCACTGGAGTCACTGCACTGCATCCCCAGTGGTGCAAGTGCACTCCCTGGACTCACTGCACTGCATTCCCAGTGGTGACAGTGAAGTCTTTGGACTCACTGCACTCCATCCCCACTGGTGCCTTTGCACTCCCTGGACTCACTGCACTGCTCCAGCCGCGGCAGCCGCTCCAGCCGCGGTAGCCCTCCAGCCGTGGCAGCCGCTCCACTCGGTAGCGGCTGGAGCGGCTGCCGCGGTTGGAGCGGCTGGAGCGGCTGCCGCGGCTGGAGCGGCTGCCGCGGATGGAGAGGCTGGCGAGGCTGGAGGGGCTGGAGCGGCTGCCGCGGCTGGAGCGGCTGGAGCGGCTGCCGCGGCTGGAGCGTCTGCCGCGGCTGGAGGGCCTACCGCGGGGTTGACTCGGCTGGAGCGGATACCGAGGCTGGAACGGCACTCTCTGGACTCACTGAAATGCATTCTCAGTGGTGCCAGTGCACTCTCTGGACTCACTGCTCTGCATCCCCAGTGGTGCTAGTGCACTCTGGACTCACTGCAGTGCATCCCCAGTGGTGCCAGTGCACTCTCTGGACTCACTGCACCGCATTCCCACTGGTGTCAGTGCACTCTGTGGACTCACTGCACTGCATCCCCAGTGGTGTCAGTGCACTCTCTGGACTCCCGGCACCGTATCCCCAGTGGTGCCAGTGCATTCGCTGGACTCACGGCACTGCATCCACAGTGGTGCCAGTGCACTCTCTGGACTCACTGAAGTGCATTCTCAGTGGAGCCAGTGCACTCTCTGGACTCACTGCACTGCATCCCCAGTGGTGCCAGTGCACTCTCTGGACTCACTGCAGTGCATCCCAAGTGGTGCCAATGCACTCTCTGGACTCACTGCAGTGCATCCCCAGTGGTGCCAGTACACTCACTGGACTCACTGCACTGCATCCCCAGTGGTGCCAGTGCAGTCTCTGCACTCACTGAAGTGCATCTCCAGTGGTGCCAGAGCACTCTCTGGACTCACTGCAGTGCATCCCAGTGGTGCCAGTGCACTCTCTGGACACTCTGCACTGCATCCCCACTGGTGCCAGTGCACTCTCTGGACTCACTGCACTGCATCCCCAGTGGTGCCAGTGCACTCTCTGGACTCACTGCACTGCATCTCCAATGGTGCCAGTGCACTCTCTGGACTCACTGCACTGCATCCCCAGTGGTGCCAATGCACTCTCTGGACTCACTGCTGTGCATCCCCAGTGGTGCCAGTACACTCACTGGACTGACTGAAGTGCATTCCCAGTGGTGACATTGAAGTCTTTGGACTCACTGCACTCCATCCCCACTGGTGCCTTTGCACTCCCTGGACTCACTGCACTGCTCCAGCCGCGGCAGCCGCTCCAGCCGCGGTAGCCCTCCAGCCGTGGCAGCCGCTCCACTCGGTAGCGGCTGGAGCGGCTGCCGCGGCTGGAGCGGCTGGAGCGGCTGCCGCGGCTGGAGCGGCTGCCGCGGATGGAGAGGCTGGCGCGGCTGGAGGGGCTGGAGCGGCTGCCGCGGCTGGAGCGGCTGGAGCGGCTGCCGCGGCTGGAGCGTCTGCCGCGGCTGGAGGGGCTACCGCGGGGTTGACTCGGCTGGAGCGGATGCCGAGGCTGGAACGGCACTCTCTGGACTCACTGAAATGCATTCTCAGTGGTGCCAGTGCACTCTCTGGACTCACTGCTCTGCATCCCCAGTGGTGCTAGTGCACTCTCTGGACTCACTGCAGTGCATCCCCAGTGGTGCCATTGCACTCTCTGGACTCACTGCACCGCATTCCCACTGGTGCCAGTGCGCTCTCTGGACTCACTGCACTGCATCCCCAGTGGTGCCAGTGCGCTCTCAGGACTCACTGCAGGGCATCCCCAGTGGTGCCAGTGCACTCTCTGGACTCACTGCACTGCATCCCCAGTCCTGCCAGTGCACTCTCTTGACTCACTGCAGTGCATCCCCAGTGGTGCCAGTACACTCACTGGACTGACTGAAGTGCATCCCCAGTGGTGTCAGTGCACTCACTGGAGTCACTGCACTGCATCCCCAGTGGTGCAAGTGCACTCCCTGGACTCACTGCACTGCATTCCCAGTGGTGACAGTGAAGTCTTTGGACTCACTGCACTCCATCCCCACTGGTGCCTTTGCACTCCCTGGACTCACTGCACTGCTCCAGCCGCGGCAGCCGCTCCAGCCGCGGTAGCCCTCCAGCCGTGGCAGCCGCTCCACTCGGTAGCGGCTGGAGCGGCTGCCGCGGTTGGAGCGGCTGGAGCGGCTGCCGCGGCTGGAGCGGCTGCCGCGGATGGAGAGGCTGGCGAGGCTGGAGGGGCTGGAGCGGCTGCCGCGGCTGGAGCGGCTGGAGCGGCTGCCGCGGCTGGAGCGTCTGCCGCGGCTGGAGGGCCTACCGCGGGGTTGACTCGGCTGGAGCGGATACCGAGGCTGGAACGGCACTCTCTGGACTCACTGAAATGCATTCTCAGTGGTGCCAGTGCACTCTCTGGACTCACTGCTCTGCATCCCCAGTGGTGCTAGTGCACTCTGGACTCACTGCAGTGCATCCCCAGTGGTGCCAGTGCACTCTCTGGACTCACTGCACCGCATTCCCACTGGTGTCAGTGCACTCTGTGGACTCACTGCACTGCATCCCCAGTGGTGTCAGTGCACTCTCTGGACTCCCGGCACCGTATCCCCAGTGGTGCCAGTGCATTCGCTGGACTCACGGCACTGCATCCACAGTGGTGCCAGTGCACTCTCTGGACTCACTGAAGTGCATTCTCAGTGGTGCCAGTGCACTCTCTGGACTCACTGCACTGCATCCCCAGTGGTGCCAGTGCACTCTCTGGACTCACTGCAGTGCATCCCAAGTGGTGCCAATGCACTCTCTGGACTCACTGCAGTGCATCCCCAGTGGTGCCAGTACACTCACTGGACTCACTGCACTGCATCCCCAGTGGTGCCAGTGCAGTCTCTGCACTCACTGAAGTGCATCTCCAGTGGTGCCAGAGCACTCTCTGGACTCACTGCAGTGCATCCCAGTGGTGCCAGTGCACTCTCTGGACACTCTGCACTGCATCCCCACTGGTGCCAGTGCACTCTCTGGACTCACTGCACTGCATCCCCAGTGGTGCCAGTGCACTCTCTGGACTCACTGCACTGCATCTCCAATGGTGCCAGTGCACTCTCTGGACTCACTGCACTGCATCCCCAGTGGTGCCAATGCACTCTCTGGACTCACTGCTGTGCATCCCCAGTGGTGCCAGTACACTCACTGGACTGACTGAAGTGCATTCCCAGTGGTGACATTGAAGTCTTTGGACTCACTGCACTCCATCCCCACTGGTGCCTTTGCACTCCCTGGACTCACTGCACTGCTCCAGCCGCGGCAGCCGCTCCAGCCGCGGTAGCCCTCCAGCCGTGGCAGCCGCTCCACTCGGTAGCGGCTGGAGCGGCTGCCGCGGCTGGAGCGGCTGGAGCGGCTGCCGCGGCTGGAGCGGCTGCCGCGGATGGAGAGGCTGGCGCGGCTGGAGGGGCTGGAGCGGCTGCCGCGGCTGGAGCGGCTGGAGCGGCTGCCGCGGCTGGAGCGTCTGCCGCGGCTGGAGGGGCTACCGCGGGGTTGACTCGGCTGGAGCGGATGCCGAGGCTGGAACGGCACTCTCTGGACTCACTGAAATGCATTCTCAGTGGTGCCAGTGCACTCTCTGGACTCACTGCTCTGCATCCCCAGTGGTGCTAGTGCACTCTCTGGACTCACTGCAGTGCATCCCCAGTGGTGCCATTGCACTCTCTGGACTCACTGCACCGCATTCCCACTGGTGCCAGTGCGCTCTCTGGACTCACTGCACTGCATCCCCAGTGGTGCCAGTGCGCTCTCAGGACTCACTGCAGGGCATCCCCAGTGGTGCCAGTGCACTCTCTGGACTCACTGCACTGCATCCCCAGTCCTGCCAGTGCACTCTCTTGACTCACTGCAGTGCATCCCCAGTGGTGCCAGTACACTCACTGGACTGACTGAAGTGCATCCCCAGTGGTGTCAGTGCACTCACTGGAGTCACTGCACTGCATCCCCAGTGGTGCAAGTGCACTCCCTGGACTCACTGCACTGCATTCCCAGTGGTGACAGTGAAGTCTTTGGACTCACTGCACTCCATCCCCACTGGTGCCTTTGCACTCCCTGGACTCACTGCACTGCTCCAGCCGCGGCAGCCGCTCCAGCCGCGGTAGCCCTCCAGCCGTGGCAGCCGCTCCACTCGGTAGCGGCTGGAGCGGCTGCCGCGGTTGGAGCGGCTGGAGCGGCTGCCGCGGCTGGAGCGGCTGCCGCGGATGGAGAGGCTGGCGAGGCTGGAGGGGCTGGAGCGGCTGCCGCGGCTGGAGCGGCTGGAGCGGCTGCCGCGGCTGGAGCGTCTGCCGCGGCTGGAGGGCCTACCGCGGGGTTGACTCGGCTGGAGCGGATACCGAGGCTGGAACGGCACTCTCTGGACTCACTGAAATGCATTCTCAGTGGTGCCAGTGCACTCTCTGGACTCACTGCTCTGCATCCCCAGTGGTGCTAGTGCACTCTGGACTCACTGCAGTGCATCCCCAGTGGTGCCAGTGCACTCTCTGGACTCACTGCACCGCATTCCCACTGGTGTCAGTGCACTCTGTGGACTCACTGCACTGCATCCCCAGTGGTGTCAGTGCACTCTCTGGACTCCCGGCACCGTATCCCCAGTGGTGCCAGTGCATTCGCTGGACTCACGGCACTGCATCCACAGTGGTGCCAGTGCACTCTCTGGACTCACTGAAGTGCATTCTCAGTGGAGCCAGTGCACTCTCTGGACTCACTGCACTGCATCCCCACTGGTGCCAGTGCACTCTCTGGACTCACTGCAGTGCATCCCAAGTGGTGCCAATGCACTCTCTGGACTCACTGCAGTGCATCCCCAGTGGTGCCAGTACACTCACTGGACTCACTGCACTGCATCCCCAGTGGTGCCAGTGCAGTCTCTGCACTCACTGAAGTGCATCTCCAGTGGTGCCAGAGCACTCTCTGGACTCACTGCAGTGCATCCCAGTGGTGCCAGTGCACTCTCTGGACACTCTGCACTGCATCCCCACTGGTGCCAGTGCACTCTCTGGACTCACTGCACTGCATCCCCAGTGGTGCCAGTGCACTCTCTGGACTCACTGCACTGCATCTCCAATGGTGCCAGTGCACTCTCTGGACTCACTGCACTGCATCCCCAGTGGTGCCAATGCACTCTCTGGACTCACTGCTGTGCATCCCCAGTGGTGCCAGTACACTCACTGGACTGACTGAAGTGCATTCCCAGTGGTGACATTGAAGTCTTTGGACTCACTGCACTCCATCCCCACTGGTGCCTTTGCACTCCCTGGACTCACTGCACTGCTCCAGCCGCGGCAGCCGCTCCAGCCGCGGTAGCCCTCCAGCCGTGGCAGCCGCTCCACTCGGTAGCGGCTGGAGCGGCTGCCGCGGCTGGAGCGGCTGCCGCGGCTGGAGCGGCTGCCGCGGATGGAGAGGCTGGCGCGGCTGGAGGGGCTGGAGCGGCTGCCGCGGCTGGAGCGGCTGGAGCGGCTGCCGCGGCTGGAGCGTCTGCCGCGGCTGGAGGGGCTACCGCGGGGTTGACTCGGCTGGAGCGGATGCCGAGGCTGGAACGGCACTCTCTGGACTCACTGAAATGCATTCTCAGTGGTGCCAGTGCACTCTCTGGACTCACTGCTCTGCATCCCCAGTGGTGCTAGTGCACTCTCTGGACTCACTGCAGTGCATCCCCAGTGGTGCCATTGCACTCTCTGGACTCACTGCACCGCATTCCCACTGGTGCCAGTGCGCTCTCTGGACTCACTGCACTGCATCCCCAGTGGTGCCAGTGCGCTCTCAGGACTCACTGCAGGGCATCCCCAGTGGTGCCAGTGCACTCTCTGGACTCACTGCACTGCATCCCCAGTCCTGCCAGTGCACTCTCTTGACTCACTGCAGTGCATCCCCAGTGGTGCCAGTACACTCACTGGACTGACTGAAGTGCATCCCCAGTGGTGTCAGTGCACTCACTGGAGTCACTGCACTGCATCCCCAGTGGTGCAAGTGCACTCCCTGGACTCACTGCACTGCATTCCCAGTGGTGACAGTGAAGTCTTTGGACTCACTGCACTCCATCCCCACTGGTGCCTTTGCACTCCCTGGACTCACTGCACTGCTCCAGCCGCGGCAGCCGCTCCAGCCGCGGTAGCCCTCCAGCCGTGGCAGCCGCTCCACTCGGTAGCGGCTGGAGCGGCTGCCGCGGTTGGAGCGGCTGGAGCGGCTGCCGCGGCTGGAGCGGCTGCCGCGGATGGAGAGGCTGGCGAGGCTGGAGGGGCTGGAGCGGCTGCCGCGGCTGGAGCGGCTGGAGCGGCTGCCGCGGCTGGAGCGTCTGCCGCGGCTGGAGGGCCTACCGCGGGGTTGACTCGGCTGGAGCGGATACCGAGGCTGGAACGGCACTCTCTGGACTCACTGAAATGCATTCTCAGTGGTGCCAGTGCACTCTCTGGACTCACTGCTCTGCATCCCCAGTGGTGCTAGTGCACTCTGGACTCACTGCAGTGCATCCCCAGTGGTGCCAGTGCACTCTCTGGACTCACTGCACCGCATTCCCACTGGTGTCAGTGCACTCTGTGGACTCACTGCACTGCATCCCCAGTGGTGTCAGTGCACTCTCTGGACTCCCGGCACCGTATCCCCAGTGGTGCCAGTGCATTCGCTGGACTCACGGCACTGCATCCACAGTGGTGCCAGTTCGCTCTCTGGACTCACTGAAGTGCATTCTCAGTGGAGCCAGTGCACTCTCTGGACTCACTGCACTGCATCCCCAGTGGTGCCAGTGCACTCTCTGGACTCACTGCAGTGCATCCCAAGTGGTGCCAATGCACTCTCTGGACTCACTGCAGTGCATCCCCAGTGGTGCCAGTACACTCACTGGACTCACTGCACTGCATCCCCAGTGGTGCCAGTGCAGTCTCTGCACTCACTGAAGTGCATCTCCAGTGGTGCCAGAGCACTCTCTGGACTCACTGCAGTGCATCCCAGTGGTGCCAGTGCACTCTCTGGACACTCTGCACTGCATCCCCACTGGTGCCAGTGCACTCTCTGGACTCACTGCACTGCATCCCCAGTGGTGCCAGTGCACTCTCTGGACTCACTGCACTGCATCTCCAATGGTGCCAGTGCACTCTCTGGACTCACTGCACTGCATCCCCAGTGGTGCCAATGCACTCTCTGGACTCACTGCTGTGCATCCCCAGTGGTGCCAGTACACTCACTGGACTGACTGAAGTGCATTCCCAGTGGTGACATTGAAGTCTTTGGACTCACTGCACTCCATCCCCACTGGTGCCTTTGCACTCCCTGGACTCACTGCACTGCTCCAGCCGCGGCAGCCGCTCCAGCCGCGGTAGCCCTCCAGCCGTGGCAGCCGCTCCACTCGGTAGCGGCTGGAGCGGCTGCCGCGGCTGGAGCGGCTGGAGCGGCTGCCGCGGCTGGAGCGGCTGCCGCGGATGGAGAGGCTGGCGCGGCTGGAGGGGCTGGAGCGGCTGCCGCGGCTGGAGCGGCTGGAGCGGCTGCCGCGGCTGGAGCGTCTGCCGCGGCTGGAGGGGCTACCGCGGGGTTGACTCGGCTGGAGCGGATGCCGAGGCTGGAACGGCACTCTCTGGACTCACTGAAATGCATTCTCAGTGGTGCCAGTGCACTCTCTGGACTCACTGCTCTGCATCCCCAGTGGTGCTAGTGCACTCTCTGGACTCACTGCAGTGCATCCCCAGTGGTGCCATTGCACTCTCTGGACTCACTGCACCGCATTCCCACTGGTGCCAGTGCGCTCTCTGGACTCACTGCACTGCATCCCCAGTGGTGCCAGTGCGCTCTCAGGACTCACTGCAGGGCATCCCCAGTGGTGCCAGTGCACTCTCTGGACTCACTGCACTGCATCCCCAGTCCTGCCAGTGCACTCTCTTGACTCACTGCAGTGCATCCCCAGTGGTGCCAGTACACTCACTGGACTGACTGAAGTGCATCCCCAGTGGTGTCAGTGCACTCACTGGAGTCACTGCACTGCATCCCCAGTGGTGCAAGTGCACTCCCTGGACTCACTGCACTGCATTCCCAGTGGTGACAGTGAAGTCTTTGGACTCACTGCACTCCATCCCCACTGGTGCCTTTGCACTCCCTGGACTCACTGCACTGCTCCAGCCGCGGCAGCCGCTCCAGCCGCGGTAGCCCTCCAGCCGTGGCAGCCGCTCCACTCGGTAGCGGCTGGAGCGGCTGCCGCGGTTGGAGCGGCTGGAGCGGCTGCCGCGGCTGGAGCGGCTGCCGCGGATGGAGAGGCTGGCGAGGCTGGAGGGGCTGGAGCGGCTGCCGCGGCTGGAGCGGCTGGAGCGGCTGCCGCGGCTGGAGCGTCTGCCGCGGCTGGAGGGCCTACCGCGGGGTTGACTCGGCTGGAGCGGATACCGAGGCTGGAACGGCACTCTCTGGACTCACTGAAATGCATTCTCAGTGGTGCCAGTGCACTCTCTGGACTCACTGCTCTGCATCCCCAGTGGTGCTAGTGCACTCTGGACTCACTGCAGTGCATCCCCAGTGGTGCCAGTGCACTCTCTGGACTCACTGCACCGCATTCCCACTGGTGTCAGTGCACTCTGTGGACTCACTGCACTGCATCCCCAGTGGTGTCAGTGCACTCTCTGGACTCCCGGCACCGTATCCCCAGTGGTGCCAGTGCATTCGCTGGACTCACGGCACTGCATCCACAGTGGTGCCAGTGCACTCTCTGGACTCACTGAAGTGCATTCTCAGTGGAGCCAGTGCACTCTCTGGACTCACTGCACTGCATCCCCAGTGGTGCCAGTGCACTCTCTGGACTCACTGCAGTGCATCCCAAGTGGTGCCAATGCACTCTCTGGACTCACTGCAGTGCATCCCCAGTGGTGCCAGTACACTCACTGGACTCACTGCACTGCATCCCCAGTGGTGCCAGTGCAGTCTCTGCACTCACTGAAGTGCATCTCCAGTGGTGCCAGAGCACTCTCTGGACTCACTGCAGTGCATCACCTGTGGTGCCAGTGCACTCTCTGGACACTCTGCACTGCATCCCCACTGGTGCCAGTGCACTCTCTGGACTCACTGCACTGCATCCCCAGTGGTGCCAGTGCACTCTCTGGACTCACTGCACTGCATCTCCAATGGTGCCAGTGCACTCTCTGGACTCACTGCACTGCATCCCCAGTGGTGCCAATGCACTCTCTGGACTCACTGCTGTGCATCCCCAGTGGTGCCAGTACACTCACTGGACTGACTGAAGTGCATTCCCAGTGGTGACATTGAAGTCTTTGGACTCACTGCACTCCATCCCCACTGGTGCCTTTGCACTCCCTGGACTCACTGCACTGCTCCAGCCGCGGCAGCCGCTCCAGCCGCGGTAGCCCTCCAGCCGTGGCAGCCGCTCCACTCGGTAGCGGCTGGAGCGGCTGCCGCGGCTGGAGCGGCTGCCGCGGCTGGAGCGGCTGCCGCGGATGGAGAGGCTGGCGCGGCTGGAGGGGCTGGAGCGGCTGCCGCGGCTGGAGCGGCTGGAGCGGCTGCCGCGGCTGGAGCGTCTGCCGCGGCTGGAGGGGCTACCGCGGGGTTGACTCGGCTGGAGCGGATGCCGAGGCTGGAACGGCACTCTCTGGACTCACTGAAATGCATTCTCAGTGGTGCCAGTGCACTCTCTGGACTCACTGCTCTGCATCCCCAGTGGTGCTAGTGCACTCTCTGGACTCACTGCAGTGCATCCCCAGTGGTGCCATTGCACTCTCTGGACTCACTGCACCGCATTCCCACTGGTGCCAGTGCGCTCTCTGGACTCACTGCACTGCATCCCCAGTGGTGCCAGTGCGCTCTCAGGACTCACTGCAGGGCATCCCCAGTGGTGCCAGTGCACTCTCTGGACTCACTGCACTGCATCCCCAGTCCTGCCAGTGCACTCTCTTGACTCACTGCAGTGCATCCCCAGTGGTGCCAGTACACTCACTGGACTGACTGAAGTGCATCCCCAGTGGTGCCAGTGCACTCTCTGGACTCACAGCACTGCATGCCCAGTGGTGCCAGTGCACTCTCTGGACTCACTGCATTGCATCCTCAGTGGTGCCAGTGCACTCTCTGGACTCACTGCACTGCATCCCCAGTCCTGCCAGTGCACTCTCTGGACTCACTGCACTGCATCCCCAATGGTGCCAGTGCACTCTCTGGACTCACTGCACTGCTCCAGCCGCGGCAGCCTCTCCAGGCGCACCAGCCGCGGCATCCGCTCCAGCCTCGGCATCCGCTCCAGCCGCGTTAACCGCTCCAGCCGCGGTAGCTCCTCCAGCCGCGCCAGCCGCTCCAGCCGCGGCAGACGCTCCAGCCGCTCCAGCCGCGGCATCCGCTCCAGCCGCTCCAGCCGCGGCAGCCGCTCCAACCGCGGCAGCCGCTCCAGTCGCGGCAGCCGCTCCAGCCGCTCCAGCCGCGGCAGCCGCTCCAGCCGCTACCGAGTGGAGCGGCTGCCACGGCTGGAGGGCTACCGCGGCTGGAGCGGCTGCCGCGGCTGGAGAGGCTGGCGCGGCTGGAGGGGCTGGAGCGGCTGCCGCGGCTGGAGCGGCTGGAGCGGCTGCCGCGGCTGGAGCGTCTGCCGCGGCTGGAGGGGCTACCGCGGGGTTGACTCGGCTGGAGCGGATGCCGAGGCTGGAACGGCACTCTCTGGACTCACTGAAATGCATTCTCAGTGGTGCCAGTGCACTCTCAGGACTCACTGCACTGCATCCCCAGTCCTGCCAGTGCACTCTCTTGACTCACTGCAGTGCATCCCCAGTGGTGCCAGTACACTCACTGGACTGACTGAAGTGCATCCCCAGTGGTGTCAGTGCACTCACTGGAGTCACTGCACTGCATCCCCAGTGGTGCAAGTGCACTCCCTGGACTCACTGCACTGCATTCCCAGTGGTGACAGTGAAGTCTTTGGACTCACTGCACTCCATCCCCACTGGTGCCTTTGCACTCCCTGGACTCACTGCACTGCTCCAGCCGCGGCAGCCGCTCCAGCCGCGGTAGCCCTCCAGCCGTGGCAGCCGCTCCACTCGGTAGCGGCTGGAGCGGCTGCCGCGGTTGGAGCGGCTGGAGCGGCTGCCGCGGCTGGAGCGGCTGCCGCGGATGGAGAGGCTGGCGAGGCTGGAGGGGCTGGAGCGGCTGCCGCGGCTGGAGCGGCTGGAGCGGCTGCCGCGGCTGGAGCGTCTGCCGCGGCTGGAGGGCCTACCGCGGGGTTGACTCGGCTGGAGCGGATACCGAGGCTGGAACGGCACTCTCTGGACTCACTGAAATGCATTCTCAGTGGTGCCAGTGCACTCTCTGGACTCACTGCTCTGCATCCCCAGTGGTGCTAGTGCACTCTGGACTCACTGCAGTGCATCCCCAGTGGTGCCAGTGCACTCTCTGGACTCACTGCACCGCATTCCCACTGGTGTCAGTGCACTCTGTGGACTCACTGCACTGCATCCCCAGTGGTGTCAGTGCACTCTCTGGACTCCCGGCACCGTATCCCCAGTGGTGCCAGTGCATTCGCTGGACTCACGGCACTGCATCCACAGTGGTGCCAGTGCACTCTCTGGACTCACTGAAGTGCATTCTCAGTGGAGCCAGTGCACTCTCTGGACTCACTGCACTGCATCCCCAGTGGTGCCAGTGCACTCTCTGGACTCACTGCAGTGCATCCCAAGTGGTGCCAATGCACTCTCTGGACTCACTGCAGTGCATCCCCAGTGGTGCCAGTACACTCACTGGACTCACTGCACTGCATCCCCAGTGGTGCCAGTGCAGTCTCTGCACTCACTGAAGTGCATCTCCAGTGGTGCCAGAGCACTCTCTGGACTCACTGCAGTGCATCCCAGTGGTGCCAGTGCACTCTCTGGACACTCTGCACTGCATCCCCACTGGTGCCAGTGCACTCTCTGGACTCACTGCACTGCATCCCCAGTGGTGCCAGTGCACTCTCTGGACTCACTGCACTGCATCTCCAATGGTGCCAGTGCACTCTCTGGACTCACTGCACTGCATCCCCAGTGGTGCCAATGCACTCTCTGGACTCACTGCTGTGCATCCCCAGTGGTGCCAGTACACTCACTGGACTGACTGAAGTGCATTCCCAGTGGTGACATTGAAGTCTTTGGACTCACTGCACTCCATCCCCACTGGTGCCTTTGCACTCCCTGGACTCACTGCACTGCTCCAGCCGCGGCAGCCGCTCCAGCCGCGGTAGCCCTCCAGCCGTGGCAGCCGCTCCACTCGGTAGCGGCTGGAGCGGCTGCCGCGGCTGGAGCGGCTGCCGCGGCTGGAGCGGCTGCCGCGGATGGAGAGGCTGGCGCGGCTGGAGGGGCTGGAGCGGCTGCCGCGGCTGGAGCGGCTGGAGCGGCTGCCGCGGCTGGAGCGTCTGCCGCGGCTGGAGGGGCTACCGCGGGGTTGACTCGGCTGGAGCGGATGCCGAGGCTGGAACGGCACTCTCTGGACTCACTGAAATGCATTCTCAGTGGTGCCAGTGCACTCTCTGGACTCACTGCTCTGCATCCCCAGTGGTGCTAGTGCACTCTCTGGACTCACTGCAGTGCATCCCCAGTGGTGCCATTGCACTCTCTGGACTCACTGCACCGCATTCCCACTGGTGCCAGTGCGCTCTCTGGACTCACTGCACTGCATCCCCAGTGGTGCCAGTGCGCTCTCAGGACTCACTGCAGGGCATCCCCAGTGGTGCCAGTGCACTCTCTGGACTCACTGCACTGCATCCCCAGTCCTGCCAGTGCACTCTCTTGACTCACTGCAGTGCATCCCCAGTGGTGCCAGTACACTCACTGGACTGACTGAAGTGCATCCCCAGTGGTGCCAGTGCACTCTCTGGACTCACAGCACTGCATGCCCAGTGGTGCCAGTGCACTCTCTGGACTCACTGCATTGCATCCTCAGTGGTGCCAGTGCACTCTCTGGACTCACTGCACTGCATCCCCAGTCCTGCCAGTGCACTCTCTGGACTCACTGCACTGCATCCCCAATGGTGCCAGTGCACTCTCTGGACTCACTGCACTGCTCCAGCCGCGGCAGCCTCTCCAGGCGCACCAGCCGCGGCATCCGCTCCAGCCTCGGCATCCGCTCCAGCCGCGTTAACCGCTCCAGCCGCGGTAGCTCCTCCAGCCGCGCCAGCCGCTCCAGCCGCGGCAGCCGCTCCAGCCGCTCCAGCCGCGGCATCCGCTCCAGCCGCTCCAGCCGCGGCAGCCGCTCCAACCGCGGCAGCCGCTCCAGTCGCGGCAGCCGCTCCAGCCGCTCCAGCCGCGGCAGCCGCTCCAGCCGCTACCGAGTGGAGCGGCTGCCACGGCTGGAGGGCTACCGCGGCTGGAGCGGCTGCCGCGGCTGGAGAGGCTGGCGCGGCTGGAGGGGCTGGAGCGGCTGCCGCGGCTGGAGCGGCTGGAGCGGCTGCCGCGGCTGGAGCGTCTGCCGCGGCTGGAGGGGCTACAGCGGGGTTGACTCGGCTGGAGCGGATGCCGAGGCTGGAACGGCACTCTCTGGACTCACTGAAATGCATTCTCAGTGGTGCCAGTGCACTCTCAGGACTCACTGCAGGGCATCCCCAGTGGTGCCAGTGCACTCTCTGGACTCACTGCACTGCATCCCCAGTGGTGCCAATGCACTCTCTTGACTCACTGCAGTGCATCCCCAGTGGTGCCAGTACACTCACTGGACTGACTGAAGTGCATCCCCAGTGGTGTCAGTGCACTCACTGGAGTCACTGCACTGCATCCCCAGTGGTGCAAGTGCACTCCCTGGACTCACTGCACTGCATTCCCAGTGGTGACAGTGAAGTCTTTGGACTCACTGCACTCCATCCCCACTGGTGCCTTTGCACTCCCTGGACTCACTGCACTGCTCCAGCCGCGGCAGCCGCTCCAGCCGCGGTAGCCCTCCAGCCGTGGCAGCCGCTCCACTCGGTAGCGGCTGGAGCGGCTGCCGCGGTTGGAGCGGCTGGAGCGGCTGCCGCGGCTGGAGCGGCTGCCGCGGATGGAGAGGCTGGCGAGGCTGGAGGGGCTGGAGCGGCTGCCGCGGCTGGAGCGGCTGGAGCGGCTGCCGCGGCTGGAGCGTCTGCCGCGGCTGGAGGGCCTACCGCGGGGTTGACTCGGCTGGAGCGGATACCGAGGCTGGAACGGCACTCTCTGGACTCACTGAAATGCATTCTCAGTGGTGCCAGTGCACTCTCTGGACTCACTGCTCTGCATCCCCAGTGGTGCTAGTGCACTCTGGACTCACTGCAGTGCATCCCCAGTGGTGCCAGTGCACTCTCTGGACTCACTGCACCGCATTCCCACTGGTGTCAGTGCACTCTGTGGACTCACTGCACTGCATCCCCAGTGGTGTCAGTGCACTCTCTGGACTCCCGGCACCGTATCCCCAGTGGTGCCAGTGCATTCGCTGGACTCACGGCACTGCATCCACAGTGGTGCCAGTGCACTCTCTGGACTCACTGAAGTGCATTCTCAGTGGAGCCAGTGCACTCTCTGGACTCACTGCACTGCATCCCCAGTGGTGCCAGTGCACTCTCTGGACTCACTGCAGTGCATCCCAAGTGGTGCCAATGCACTCTCTGGACTCACTGCAGTGCATCCCCAGTGGTGCCAGTACACTCACTGGACTCACTGCACTGCATCCCCAGTGGTGCCAGTGCAGTCTCTGCACTCACTGAAGTGCATCTCCAGTGGTGCCAGAGCACTCTCTGGACTCACTGCAGTGCATCCCAGTGGTGCCAGTGCACTCTCTGGACACTCTGCACTGCATCCCCACTGGTGCCAGTGCACTCTCTGGACTCACTGCACTGCATCCCCAGTGGTGCCAGTGCACTCTCTGGACTCACTGCACTGCATCTCCAATGGTGCCAGTGCACTCTCTGGACTCACTGCACTGCATCCCCAGTGGTGCCAATGCACTCTCTGGACTCACTGCTGTGCATCCCCAGTGGTGCCAGTACACTCACTGGACTGACTGAAGTGCATTCCCAGTGGTGACATTGAAGTCTTTGGACTCACTGCACTCCATCCCCACTGGTGCCTTTGCACTCCCTGGACTCACTGCACTGCTCCAGCCGCGGCAGCCGCTCCAGCCGCGGTAGCCCTCCAGCCGTGGCAGCCGCTCCACTCGGTAGCGGCTGGAGCGGCTGCCGCGGCTGGAGCGGCTGGAGCGGCTGCCGCGGCTGGAGCGTCTGCCGCGGCTGGAGGGGCTACCGCGGGGTTGACTCGGCTGGAGCGGATGCCGAGGCTGGAACGGCACTCTCTGGACTCACTGAAATGCATTCTCAGTGGTGCCAGTGCACTCTCTGGACTCACTGCTCTGCATCCCCAGTGGTGCTAGTGCACTCTCTGGACTCACTGCAGTGCATCCCCAGTGGTGCCATTGCACTCTCTGGACTCACTGCACCGCATTCCCACTGGTGCCAGTGCGCTCTCTGGACTCACTGCACTGCATCCCCAGTGGTGCCAGTGCGCTCTCAGGACTCACTGCAGGGCATCCCCAGTGGTGCCAGTGCACTCTCTGGACTCACTGCACTGCATCCCCAGTCCTGCCAGTGCACTCTCTTGACTCACTGCAGTGCATCCCCAGTGGTGCCAGTACACTCACTGGACTGACTGAAGTGCATCCCCAGTGGTGCCAGTGCACTCTCTGGACTCACAGCACTGCATGCCCAGTGGTGCCAGTGCACTCTCTGGACTCACTGCATTGCATCCTCAGTGGTGCCAGTGCACTCTCTGGACTCACTGCACTGCATCCCCAGTCCTGCCAGTGCACTCTCTGGACTCACTGCACTGCATCCCCAATGGTGCCAGTGCACTCTCTGGACTCACTGCACTGCTCCAGCCGCGGCAGCCTCTCCAGGCGCACCAGCCGCGGCATCCGCTCCAGCCTCGGCATCCGCTCCAGCCGCGTTAACCGCTCCAGCCGCGGTAGCTCCTCCAGCCGCGCCAGCCGCTCCAGCCGCGGCAGCCGCTCCAGCCGCTCCAGCCGCGGCATCCGCTCCAGCCGCTCCAGCCGCGGCAGCCGCTCCAACCGCGGCAGCCGCTCCAGTCGCGGCAGCCGCTCCAGCCGCTCCAGCCGCGGCAGCCGCTCCAGCCGCTACCGAGTGGAGCGGCTGCCACGGCTGGAGGGCTACCGCGGCTGGAGCGGCTGCCGCGGCTGGAGAGGCTGGCGCGGCTGGAGGGGCTGGAGCGGCTGCCGCGGCTGGAGCGGCTGGAGCGGCTGCCGCGGCTGGAGCGTCTGCCGCGGCTGGAGGGGCTACCGCGGGGTTGACTCGGCTGGAGCGGATGCCGAGGCTGGAACGGCACTCTCTGGACTCACTGAAATGCATTCTCAGTGGTGCCAGTGCACTCTCAGGACTCACTGCAGGGCATCCCCAGTGGTGCCAGTGCACTCTCTGGACTCACTGCACTGCATCCCCAGTCCTGCCAGTGCACTCTCTTGACTCACTGCAGTGCATCCCCAGTGGTGCCAGTACACTCACTGGACTGACTGAAGTGCATCCCCAGTGGTGTCAGTGCACTCACTGGAGTCACTGCACTGCATCCCCAGTGGTGCAAGTGCACTCCCTGGACTCACTGCACTGCATTCCCAGTGGTGACAGTGAAGTCTTTGGACTCACTGCACTCCATCCCCACTGGTGCCTTTGCACTCCCTGGACTCACTGCACTGCTCCAGCCGCGGCAGCCGCTCCAGCCGCGGTAGCCCTCCAGCCGTGGCAGCCGCTCCACTCGGTAGCGGCTGGAGCGGCTGCCGCGGTTGGAGCGGCTGGAGCGGCTGCCGCGGCTGGAGCGGCTGCCGCGGATGGAGAGGCTGGCGAGGCTGGAGGGGCTGGAGCGGCTGCCGCGGCTGGAGCGGCTGGAGCGGCTGCCGCGGCTGGAGCGTCTGCCGCGGCTGGAGGGCCTACCGCGGGGTTGACTCGGCTGGAGCGGATACCGAGGCTGGAACGGCACTCTCTGGACTCACTGAAATGCATTCTCAGTGGTGCCAGTGCACTCTCTGGACTCACTGCTCTGCATCCCCAGTGGTGCTAGTGCACTCTGGACTCACTGCAGTGCATCCCCAGTGGTGCCAGTGCACTCTCTGGACTCACTGCACCGCATTCCCACTGGTGTCAGTGCACTCTGTGGACTCACTGCACTGCATCCCCAGTGGTGTCAGTGCACTCTCTGGACTCCCGGCACCGTATCCCCAGTGGTGCCAGTGCATTCGCTGGACTCACGGCACTGCATCCACAGTGGTGCCAGTGCACTCTCTGGACTCACTGAAGTGCATTCTCAGTGGTGCCAGTGCACTCTCTGGACTCACGGCACCGTATCCCCAGTGGTGCCAGTGCATTCGCTGGACTCACGGCACTGCATCCACAGTGGTGCCAGTGCACTCTCTGGACTCACTGAAGTGCATTCTCAGTGGAGCCAGTGCACTCTCTGGACTCACTGCACTGCATCCCCAGTGGTGCCAGTGCACTCTCTGGACTCACTGCAGTGCATCCCAAGTGGTGCCAATGCACTCTCTGGACTCACTGCAGTGCATCCCCAGTGGTGCCAGTACACTCACTGGACTCACTGCACTGCATCCCCAGTGGTGCCAGTGCAGTCTCTGCACTCACTGAAGTGCATCTCCAGTGGTGCCAGTGCACTCTCTGGACTCACTGCAGTGCATCACCTGTGGTGCCAGTGCACTCTCTGGACACTCTGCACTGCATCCCCACTGGTGCCAGTGCACTCTCTGGACTCACTGCACTGCATCCCCAGTGGTGCCAGTGCACTCTCTGGACTCACTGCACTGCATCTCCAATGGTGCCAGTGCACTCTCTGGACTCACTGCACTGCATCCCCAGTGGTGCCAATGCACTCTCTGGACTCACTGCTGTGCATCCCCAGTGGTGCCAGTACACTCACTGGACTGACTGAAGTGCATTCCCAGTGGTGACATTGAAGTCTTTGGACTCACTGCACTCCATCCCCACTGGTGCCTTTGCACTCCCTGGACTCACTGCACTGCTCCAGCCGCGGCAGCCGCTCCAGCCGCGGTAGCCCTCCAGCCGTGGCAGCCGCTCCACTCGGTAGCGGCTGGAGCGGCTGCCGCGGCTGGAGCGGCTGCCGCGGCTGGAGCGGCTGCCGCGGATGGAGAGGCTGGCGCGGCTGGAGGGGCTGGAGCGGCTGCCGCGGCTGGAGCGGCTGGAGCGGCTGCCGCGGCTGGAGCGTCTGCCGCGGCTGGAGGGGCTACCGCGGGGTTGACTCGGCTGGAGCGGATGCCGAGGCTGGAACGGCACTCTCTGGACTCACTGAAATGCATTCTCAGTGGTGCCAGTGCACTCTCTGGACTCACTGCTCTGCATCCCCAGTGGTGCTAGTGCACTCTCTGGACTCACTGCAGTGCATCCCCAGTGGTGCCATTGCACTCTCTGGACTCACTGCACCGCATTCCCACTGGTGCCAGTGCGCTCTCTGGACTCACTGCACTGCATCCCCAGTGGTGCCAGTGCGCTCTCAGGACTCACTGCAGGGCATCCCCAGTGGTGCCAGTGCACTCTCTGGACTCACTGCACTGCATCCCCAGTCCTGCCAGTGCACTCTCTTGACTCACTGCAGTGCATCCCCAGTGGTGCCAGTACACTCACTGGACTGACTGAAGTGCATCCCCAGTGGTGCCAGTGCACTCTCTGGACTCACAGCACTGCATGCCCAGTGGTGCCAGTGCACTCTCTGGACTCACTGCATTGCATCCTCAGTGGTGCCAGTGCACTCTCTGGACTCACTGCACTGCATCCCCAGTCCTGCCAGTGCACTCTCTGGACTCACTGCACTGCATCCCCAATGTAGCCAGTGCACTCTCTGGACTCACTGCACTGCTCCAGCCGCGGCAGCCTCTCCAGGCGCACCAGCCGCGGCATCCGCTCCAGCCTCGGCATCCGCTCCAGCCGCGTTAACCGCTCCAGCCGCGGTAGCTCCTCCAGCCGCGCCAGCCGCTCCAGCCGCGGCAGCCGCTCCAGCCGCTCCAGCCGCGGCATCCGCTCCAGCCGCTCCAGCCGCGGCAGCCGCTCCAACCGCGGCAGCCGCTCCAGTCGCGGCAGCCGCTCCAGCCGCTCCAGCCGCGGCAGCCGCTCCAGCCGCTACCGAGTGGAGCGGCTGCCACGGCTGGAGGGCTACCGCGGCTGGAGCGGCTGCCGCGGCTGGAGAGGCTGGCGCGGCTGGAGGGGCTGGAGCGGCTGCCGCGGCTGGAGCGGCTGGAGCGGCTGCCGCGGCTGGAGCATCTGCCGCGGCTGGAGGGGCTACCGCGGGGTTGACTCGGCTGGAGCGGATGCCGAGGCTGGAACGGCACTCTCTGGACTCACTGAAATGCATTCTCAGTGGTGCCAGTGCACTCTCAGGACTCACTGCAGGGCATCCCCAGTGGTGCCAGTGCACTCTCTGGACTCACTGCACTGCATCCCCAGTCCTGCCAGTGCACTCTCTTGACTCACTGCAGTGCATCCCCAGTGGTGCCAGTACACTCACTGGACTGACTGAAGTGCATCCCCAGTGGTGTCAGTGCACTCACTGGAGTCACTGCACTGCATCCCCAGTGGTGCAAGTGCACTCCCTGGACTCACTGCACTGCATTCCCAGTGGTGACAGTGAAGTCTTTGGACTCACTGCACTCCATCCCCACTGGTGCCTTTGCACTCCCTGGACTCACTGCACTGCTCCAGCCGCGGCAGCCGCTCCAGCCGCGGTAGCCCTCCAGCCGTGGCAGCCGCTCCACTCGGTAGCGGCTGGAGCGGCTGCCGCGGTTGGAGCGGCTGGAGCGGCTGCCGCGGCTGGAGCGGCTGCCGCGGATGGAGAGGCTGGCGAGGCTGGAGGGGCTGGAGCGGCTGCCGCGGCTGGAGCGGCTGGAGCGGCTGCCGCGGCTGGAGCGTCTGCCGCGGCTGGAGGGCCTACCGCGGGGTTGACTCGGCTGGAGCGGATACCGAGGCTGGAACGGCACTCTCTGGACTCACTGAAATGCATTCTCAGTGGTGCCAGTGCACTCTCTGGACTCACTGCTCTGCATCCCCAGTGGTGCTAGTGCACTCTGGACTCACTGCAGTGCATCCCCAGTGGTGCCAGTGCACTCTCTGGACTCACTGCACCGCATTCCCACTGGTGTCAGTGCACTCTGTGGACTCACTGCACTGCATCCCCAGTGGTGTCAGTGCACTCTCTGGACTCCCGGCACCGTATCCCCAGTGGTGCCAGTGCATTCGCTGGACTCACGGCACTGCATCCACAGTGGTGCCAGTGCACTCTCTGGACTCACTGAAGTGCATTCTCAGTGGAGCCAGTGCACTCTCTGGACTCACTGCACTGCATCCCCAGTGGTGCCAGTGCACTCTCTGGACTCACTGCAGTGCATCCCAAGTGGTGCCAATGCACTCTCTGGACTCACTGCAGTGCATCCCCAGTGGTGCCAGTACACTCACTGGACTCACTGCACTGCATCCCCAGTGGTGCCAGTGCAGTCTCTGCACTCACTGAAGTGCATCTCCAGTGGTGCCAGAGCACTCTCTGGACTCACTGCAGTGCATCACCTGTGGTGCCAGTGCACTCTCTGGACACTCTGCACTGCATCCCCACTGGTGCCAGTGCACTCTCTGGACTCACTGCACTGCATCCCCAGTGGTGCCAGTGCACTCTCTGGACTCACTGCACTGCATCTCCAATGGTGCCAGTGCACTCTCTGGACTCACTGCACTGCATCCCCAGTGGTGCCAATGCACTCTCTGGACTCACTGCTGTGCATCCCCAGTGGTGCCAGTACACTCACTGGACTGACTGAAGTGCATTCCCAGTGGTGACATTGAAGTCTTTGGACTCACTGCACTCCATCCCCACTGGTGCCTTTGCACTCCCTGGACTCACTGCACTGCTCCAGCCGCGGCAGCCGCTCCAGCCGCGGTAGCCCTCCAGCCGTGGCAGCCGCTCCACTCGGTAGCGGCTGGAGCGGCTGCCGCGGCTGGAGCGGCTGGAGCGGCTGCCGCGGCTGGAGCGTCTGCCGCGGCTGGAGGGGCTACCGCGGGGTTGACTCGGCTGGAGCGGATGCCGAGGCTGGAACGGCACTCTCTGGACTCACTGAAATGCATTCTCAGTGGTGCCAGTGCACTCTCTGGACTCACTGCTCTGCATCCCCAGTGGTGCTAGTGCACTCTCTGGACTCAGTGCAGTGCATCCCCAGTGGTGCCATTGCACTCTCTGGACTCGCTGCACCGCATTCCCACTGGTGCCAGTGCGCTCTCTGGACTCACTGCACTGCATCCCCAGTGGTGCCAGTGCGCTCTCAGGACTCACTGCAGGGCATCCCCAGTGGTGCCAGTGCACTCTCTGGACTCACTGCACTGCATCCCCAGTCCTGCCAGTGCACTCTCTTGACTCACTGCAGTGCATCCCCAGTGGTGCCAGTACACTCACTGGACTGACTGAAGTGCATCCCCAGTGGTGCCAGTGCACTCTCTGGACTCACAGCACTGCATGCCCAGTGGTGCCAGTGCACTCTCTGGACTCACTGCATTGCATCCTCAGTGGTGCCAGTGCACTCTCTGGACTCACTGCACTGCATCCCCAGTCCTGCCAGTGCACTCTCTGGACTCACTGCACTGCATCCCCAATGGTGCCAGTGCACTCTCTGGACTCACTGCACTGCTCCAGCCGCTGCAGCCTCTCCAGGCGCACCAGCCGCGGCATCCGCTCCAGCCTCGGCATCCGCTCCAGCCGCGTTAACCGCTCCAGCCGCGGCATCCGCTCCAGCCGCTCCAGCCGCGGCAGCCGCTCCAACCGCGGCAGCCGCTCCAGTCGCGGCAGCCGCTCCAGCCGCTCCAGCCGCGGCAGCCGCTCCAGCCGCTACCGAGTGGAGCGGCTGCCACGGCTGGAGGGCTACCGCGGCTGGAGCGGCTGCCGCGGCTGGAGAGGCTGGCGCGGCTGGAGGGGCTGGAGCGGCTGCCGCGGCTGGAGCGGCTGGAGCGGCTGCCGCGGCTGGAGCGTCTGCCGCGGCTGGAGGGGCTACCGCGGGGTTGACTCGGCTGGAGCGGATGCCGAGGCTGGAACGGCACTCTCTGGACTCACTGAAATGCATTCTCAGTGGTGCCAGTGCACTCTCTGGACTCACTGCAGTGCATCCCCAGTGGTGCCAGTGCACTCTCTGGACTCACTGCACTGCATCCCCAGTCCTGCCAGTGCACTCTCTTGACTCACTGCAGTGCATCCCCAGTGGTGCCAGTACACTCACTGGACTGACTGAAGTGCATCCCCAGTGGTGTCAGTGCACTCACTGGAGTCACTGCACTGCATCCCCAGTGGTGCAAGTGCACTCCCTGGACTCACTGCACTGCATTCCCAGTGGTGACAGTGAAGTCTTTGGACTCACTGCACTCCATCCCCACTGGTGCCTTTGCACTCCCTGGACTCACTGCACTGCTCCAGCCGCGGCAGCCGCTCCAGCCGCGGTAGCCCTCCAGCCGTGGCAGCCGCTCCACTCGGTAGCGGCTGGAGCGGCTGCCGCGGTTGGAGCGGCTGGAGCGGCTGCCGCGGCTGGAGCGGCTGCCGCGGATGGAGAGGCTGGCGAGGCTGGAGGGGCTGGAGCGGCTGCCGCGGCTGGAGCGGCTGGAGCGGCTGCCGCGGCTGGAGCGTCTGCCGCGGCTGGAGGGCCTACCGCGGGGTTGACTCGGCTGGAGCGGATACCGAGGCTGGAACGGCACTCTCTGGACTCACTGAAATGCATTCTCAGTGGTGCCAGTGCACTCTCTGGACTCACTGCTCTGCATCCCCAGTGGTGCTAGTGCACTCTGGACTCACTGCAGTGCATCCCCAGTGGTGCCAGTGCACTCTCTGGACTCACTGCACCGCATTCCCACTGGTGTCAGTGCACTCTGTGGACTCACTGCACTGCATCCCCAGTGGTGTCAGTGCACTCTCTGGACTCCCGGCACCGTATCCCCAGTGGTGCCAGTGCATTCGCTGGACTCACGGCACTGCATCCACAGTGGTGCCAGTGCACTCTCTGGACTCACTGAAGTGCATTCTCAGTGGAGCCAGTGCACTCTCTGGACTCACTGCACTGCATCCCCAGTGGTGCCAGTGCACTCTCTGGACTCACTGCAGTGCATCCCAAGTGGTGCCAATGCACTCTCTGGACTCACTGCAGTGCATCCCCAGTGGTGCCAGTACACTCACTGGACTCACTGCACTGCATCCCCAGTGGTGCCAGTGCAGTCTCTGCACTCACTGAAGTGCATCTCCAGTGGTGCCAGAGCACTCTCTGGACTCACTGCAGTGCATCCCAGTGGTGCCAGTGCACTCTCTGGACACTCTGCACTGCATCCCCACTGGTGCCAGTGCACTCTCTGGACTCACTGCACTGCATCCCCAGTGGTGCCAGTGCACTCTCTGGACTCACTGCACCGCATTCCCACTGGTGTCAGTGCACTCTCTGGACTCACTGCACTGCATCCCCAGTGGTGCCAGTGCACTCTCTGGACTCACTGCACTGCATCCCCAGTGGTGCCAGTGCACTCTCTGGACTCACTGCACTGCATCTCCAATGGTGCCAGTGCACTCTCTGGACTCACTGCACTGCATCCCCAGTGGTGCCAGTGCACTCTCTGGACTCACTGCACTGCATCTCCAATGGTGCCAGTGCACTCTCTGGACTCACTGCACTGCATCCCCACTGGTGCCAGTGCACTCTCTGGACTCACTGCAGTGCATCCCAAGTGGTGCCAATGCACTCTCTGGACTCACTGCAGTGCATCCCCAGTGGTGCCAGTACACTCACTGGACTCACTGCACTGCATCCCCAGTGGTGCCAGTGCAGTCTCTGCACTCACTGAAGTGCATCTCCAGTGGTGCCAGAGCACTCTCTGGACTCACTGCACTGAATCCCCACTGGTGCCAGTGCACTCTCTGGACTCACTGCACTGCATCCCCACTGGTGCCAGTGCACTCTCTGGACTCACTGCACTGCATCCCCAGTGGTGCCAGTGCACTCTCTGGACTCACTGCACTGCATCTCCAATGGTGCCAGTGCACTCTCTGGACTCACTGCACTGCATCCCCAGTGGTGCCAATGCACTCTCTGGACTCACTGCTGTGCATCCCCAGTGGTGCCAGTACACTCACTGGACTGACTGAAGTGCATTCCCAGTGGTGACATTGAAGTCTTTGGACTCACTGCACTCCATCCCCACTGGTGCCTTTGCACTCCCTGGACTCACTGCACTGCTCCAGCCGCGGCAGCCGCTCCAGCCGCGGTAGCCCTCCAGCCGTGGCAGCCGCTCCACTCGGTAGCGGCTGGAGCGGCTGCCGCGGCTGGAGCGGCTGGAGCGGCTGCCGCGGCTGGAGCGGCTGCCGCGGATGGAGAGGCTGGCGCGGCTGGAGGGGCTGGAGCGGCTGCCGCGGCTGGAGCGGCTGGAGCGGCTGCCGCGGCTGGAGCGTCTGCCGCGGCTGGAGGGGCTACCGCGGGGTTGACTCGGCTGGAGCGGATGCCGAGGCTGGAACGGCACTCTCTGGACTCACTGAAATGCATTCTCAGTGGTGCCAGTGCACTCTCTGGACTCACTGCTCTGCATCCCCAGTGGTGCTAGTGCACTCTCTGGACTCACTGCAGTGCATCCCCAGTGGTGCCATTGCACTCTCTGGACTCACTGCACCGCATTCCCACTGGTGCCAGTGCGCTCTCTGGACTCACTGCACTGCATCCCCAGTGGTGCCAGTGCGCTCTCAGGACTCACTGCAGGGCATCCCCAGTGGTGCCAGTGCACTCTCTGGACTCACTGCACTGCATCCCCAGTCCTGCCAGTGCACTCTCTTGACTCACTGCAGTGCATCCCCAGTGGTGCCAGTACACTCACTGGACTGACTGAAGTGCATCCCCAGTGGTGTCAGTGCACTCACTGGAGTCACTGCACTGCATCCCCAGTGGTGCAAGTGCACTCCCTGGACTCACTGCACTTCATTCCCATTGGTGACAGTGAAGTCTTTGGACTCACTGCACTCCATCCCCACTGGTGCCTTTGCACTCCCTGGACTCACTGCACTGCTCCAGCCGCGGCAGCCGCTCCAGCCGCGGTAGCCCTCCAGCCGTGGCAGCCGCTCCACTCGGTAGCGGCTGGAGCGGCTGCCGCGGTTGGAGCGGCTGGAGCGGCTGCCGCGGCTGGAGCGGCTGCCGCGGATGGAGAGGCTGGCGAGGCTGGAGGGGCTGGAGCGGCTGCCGCGGCTGGAGCGGCTGGAGCGGCTGCCGCGGCTGGAGCGTCTGCCGCGGCTGGAGGGCCTACCGCGGGGTTGACTCGGCTGGAGCGGATACCGAGGCTGGAACGGCACTCTCTGGACTCACTGAAATGCATTCTCAGTGGTGCCAGTGCACTCTCTGGACTCACTGCTCTGCATCCCCAGTGGTGCTAGTGCACTCTGGACTCACTGCAGTGCATCCCCAGTGGTGCCAGTGCACTCTCTGGACTCACTGCACCGCATTCCCACTGGTGTCAGTGCACTCTGTGGACTCACTGCACTGCATCCCCAGTGGTGTCAGTGCACTCTCTGGACTCCCGGCACCGTATCCCCAGTGGTGCCAGTGCATTCGCTGGACTCACGGCACTGCATCCAAAGTGGTGCCAGTGCACTCTCTGGACTCACTGAAGTGCATTCTCAGTGGAGCCAGTGCACTCTCTGGACTCACTGCACTGCATCCCCAGTGGTGCCAGTGCACTCTCTGGACTCACTGCAGTGCATCCCCAGTGGTGCCAGTACACTCACTGGACTCACTGCACTGCATCCCCAGTGGTGCCAGTGCAGTCTCTGCACTCACTGAAGTGCATCTCCAGTGGTGCCAGAGCACTCTCTGGACTCACTGCAGTGCATCCCAGTGGTGCCAGTGCACTCTCTGGACACTCTGCACTGCATCCCCACTGGTGCCAGTGCACTCTCTGGACTCACTGCACTGCATCCCCAGTGGTGCCAGTGCACTCTCTGGACTCACTGCACTGCATCTCCAATGGTGCCAGTGCACTCTCTGGACTCACTGCACTGCATCCCCAGTGGTGCCAATGCACTCTCTGGACTCACTGCTGTGCATCCCCAGTGGTGCCAGTACACTCACTGGACTGACTGAAGTGCATTCCCAGTGGTGACATTGAAGTCTTTGGACTCACTGCACTCCATCCCCACTGGTGCCTTTGCACTCCCTGGACTCACTGCACTGCTCCAGCCGCGGCAGCCGCTCCAGCCGCGGTAGCCCTCCAGCCGTGGCAGCCGCTCCACTCGGTAGCGGCTGGAGCGGCTGCCGCGGCTGGAGCGGCTGGAGCGGCTGCCGCGGCTGGAGCGGCTGCCGCGGATGGAGAGGCTGGCGCGGCTGGAGGGGCTGGAGCGGCTGCCGCGGCTGGAGCGGCTGGAGCGGCTGCCGCGGCTGGAGCGTCTGCCGCGGCTGGAGGGGCTACCGCGGGGTTGACTCGGCTGGAGCGGATGCCGAGGCTGGAACGGCACTCTCTGGACTCACTGAAATGCATTCTCAGTGGTGCCAGTGCACTCTCTGGACTCACTGCTCTGCATCCCCAGTGGTGCTAGTGCACTCTCTGGACTCACTGCAGTGCATCCCCAGTGGTGCCATTGCACTCTCTGGACTCACTGCACCGCATTCCCACTGGTGCCAGTGCGCTCTCTGGACTCACTGCACTGCATCCCCAGTGGTGCCAGTGCGCTCTCAGGACTCACTGCAGGGCATCCCCAGTGGTGCCAGTGCACTCTCTGGACTCACTGCACTGCATCCCCAGTCCTGCCAGTGCACTCTCTTGACTCACTGCAGTGCATCCCCAGTGGTGCCAGTACACTCACTGGACTGACTGAAGTGCATCCCCAGTGGTGTCAGTGCACTCACTGGAGTCACTGCACTGCATCCCCAGTGGTGCAAGTGCACTCCCTGGACTCACTGCACTGCATTCCCAGTGGTGACAGTGAAGTCTTTGGACTCACTGCACTCCATCCCCACTGGTGCCTTTGCACTCCCTGGACTCACTGCACTGCTCCAGCCGCGGCAGCCGCTCCAGCCGCGGTAGCCCTCCAGCCGTGGCAGCCGCTCCACTCGGTAGCGGCTGGAGCGGCTGCCGCGGTTGGAGCGGCTGGAGCGGCTGCCGCGGCTGGAGCGGCTGCCGCGGATGGAGAGGCTGGCGAGGCTGGAGGGGCTGGAGCGGCTGCCGCGGCTGGAGCGGCTGGAGCGGCTGCCGCGGCTGGAGCGTCTGCCGCGGCTGGAGGGCCTACCGCGGGGTTGACTCGGCTGGAGCGGATACCGAGGCTGGAACGGCACTCTCTGGACTCACTGAAATGCATTCTCAGTGGTGCCAGTGCACTCTCTGGACTCACTGCTCTGCATCCCCAGTGGTGCTAGTGCACTCTGGACTCACTGCAGTGCATCCCCAGTGGTGCCAGTGCACTCTCTGGACTCACTGCACCGCATTCCCACTGGTGTCAGTGCACTCTGTGGACTCACTGCACTGCATCCCCAGTGGTGTCAGTGCACTCTCTGGACTCCCGGCACCGTATCCCCAGTGGTGCCAGTGCATTCGCTGGACTCACGGCACTGCATCCACAGTGGTGCCAGTGCACTCTCTGGACTCACTGAAGTGCATTCTCAGTGGAGCCAGTGCACTCTCTGGACTCACTGCACTGCATCCCCAGTGGTGCCAGTGCACTCTCTGGACTCACTGCAGTGCATCCCAAGTGGTGCCAATGCACTCTCTGGACTCACTGCAGTGCATCCCCAGTGGTGCCAGTACACTCACTGGACTCACTGCACTGCATCCCCAGTGGTGCCAGTGCAGTCTCTGCACTCACTGAAGTGCATCTCCAGTGGTGCCAGAGCACTCTCTGGACTCACTGCAGTGCATCACCTGTGGTGCCAGTGCACTCTCTGGACACTCTGCACTGCATCCCCACTGGTGCCAGTGCACTCTCTGGACTCACTGCACTGCATCCCCAGTGGTGCCAGTGCACTCTCTGGACTCACTGCACTGCATCTCCAATGGTGCCAGTGCACTCTCTGGACTCACTGCACTGCATCCCCAGTGGTGCCAATGCACTCTCTGGACTCACTGCTGTGCATCCCCAGTGGTGCCAGTACACTCACTGGACTGACTGAAGTGCATTCCCAGTGGTGACATTGAAGTCTTTGGACTCACTGCACTCCATCCCCACTGGTGCCTTTGCACTCCCTGGACTCACTGCACTGCTCCAGCCGCGGCAGCCGCTCCAGCCGCGGTAGCCCTCCAGCCGTGGCAGCCGCTCCACTCGGTAGCGGCTGGAGCGGCTGCCGCGGCTGGAGCGGCTGCCGCGGCTGGAGCGGCTGCCGCGGATGGAGAGGCTGGCGCGGCTGGAGGGGCTGGAGCGGCTGCCGCGGCTGGAGCGGCTGGAGCGGCTGCCGCGGCTGGAGCGTCTGCCGCGGCTGGAGGGGCTACCGCGGGGTTGACTCGGCTGGAGCGGATGCCGAGGCTGGAACGGCACTCTCTGGACTCACTGAAATGCATTCTCAGTGGTGCCAGTGCACTCTCTGGACTCACTGCTCTGCATCCCCAGTGGTGCTAGTGCACTCTCTGGACTCACTGCAGTGCATCCCCAGTGGTGCCATTGCACTCTCTGGACTCACTGCACCGCATTCCCACTGGTGCCAGTGCTCTCTCTGGACTCACTGCACTGCATCCCCAGTGGTGCCAGTGCGCTCTCAGGACTCACTGCAGGGCATCCCCAGTGGTGCCAGTGCACTCTCTGGACTCACTGCACTGCATCCCCAGTCCTGAAAGTGCACTCTCTTGACTCACTGCAGTGCATCCCCAGTGGTGCCAGTACACTCACTGGACTGACTGAAGTGCATCCCCAGTGGTGCCAGTGCACTCTCTGGACTCACAGCACTGCATGCCCAGTGGTGCCAGTGCACTCTCTGGACTCACTGCATTGCATCCTCAGTGGTGCCAGTGCACTCTCTGGACTCACTGCACTGCATCCCCAGTCCTGCCAGTGCACTCTCTGGACTCACTGCACTGCATCCCCAATGGTGCCAGTGCACTCTCTGGACTCACTGCACTGCTCCAGCCGCGGCAGCCTCTCCAGGCGCACCAGCCGCGGCATCCGCTCCAGCCTCGGCATCCGCTCCAGCCGCGTTAACCGCTCCAGCCGCGGTAGCTCCTCCAGCCGCGCCAGCCGCTCCAGCCGCGGCAGCCGCTCCAGCCGCTCCAGCCGCGGCATCCGCTCCAGCCGCTCCAGCCGCGGCAGCCGCTCCAACCGCGGCAGCCGCTCCAGTCGCGGCAGCCGCTCCAGCCGCGGCAGCCGCGGCAGCCGCTCCAGCCGCTACCGAGTGGAGCGGCTGCCACGGCTGGAGGGCTACCGCGGCTGGAGCGGCTGCCGCGGCTGGAGAGGCTGGCGCGGCTGGAGGGGCTGGAGCGGCTGCCGCGGCTGGAGCGGCTGGAGCGGCTGCCGCGGCTGGAGCGTCTGCCGCGGCTGGAGGGGCTACCGCGGGGTTGACTCGGCTGGAGCGGATGCCGAGGCTGGAACGGCACTCTCTGGACTCACTGAAATGCATTCTCAGTGGTGCCAGTGCACTCTCTGGACTCACTGCTCTGCATCCCCAGTGGTGCTAGTGCACTCTCTGGACTCACTGCAGTGCATCCCCAGTGGTGCCATTGCACTCTCTGGACTCACTGCACCGCATTCCCACTGGTGCCAGTGCGCTCTCTGGACTCACTGCACTGCATCCCCAGTGGTGCCAGTGCGCTCTCAGGACTCACTGCAGGGCATCCCCAGTGGTGCCAGTGCACTCTCTGGACTCACTGCACTGCATCCCCAGTCCTGCCAGTGCACTCTCTTGACTCACTGCAGTGCATCCCCAGTGGTGCCAGTACACTCACTGGACTGACTGAAGTGCATCCCCAGTGGTGTCAGTGCACTCACTGGAGTCACTGCACTGCATCCCCAGTGGTGCAAGTGCACTCCCTGGACTCACTGCACTGCATTCCCAGTGGTGACAGTGAAGTCTTTGGACTCACTGCACTCCATCCCCACTGGTGCCTTTGCACTCCCTGGACTCACTGCACTGCTCCAGCCGCGGCAGCCGCTCCAGCCGCGGTAGCCCTCCAGCCGTGGCAGCCGCTCCACTCGGTAGCGGCTGGAGCGGCTGCCGCGGTTGGAGCGGCTGGAGCGGCTGCCGCGGCTGGAGCGGCTGCCGCGGATGGAGAGGCTGGCGAGGCTGGAGGGGCTGGAGCGGCTGCCGCGGCTGGAGCGGCTGGAGCGGCTGCCGCGGCTGGAGCGTCTGCCGCGGCTGGAGGGCCTACCGCGGGGTTGACTCGGCTGGAGCGGATACCGAGGCTGGAACGGCACTCTCTGGACTCACTGAAATGCATTCTCAGTGGTGCCAGTGCACTCTCTGGACTCACTGCTCTGCATCCCCAGTGGTGCTAGTGCACTCTGGACTCACTGCAGTGCATCCCCAGTGGTGCCAGTGCACTCTCTGGACTCACTGCACCGCATTCCCACTGGTGTCAGTGCACTCTGTGGACTCACTGCACTGCATCCCCAGTGGTGTCAGTGCACTCTCTGGACTCCCGGCACCGTATCCCCAGTGGTGCCACTGCATTCGCTGGACTCACGGCACTGCATCCACAGTGGTGCCAGTGCACTCTCTGGACTCACTGAAGTGCATTCTCAGTGGAGCCAGTGCACTCTCTGGACTCACTGCACTGCATCCCCAGTGGTGCCAGTGCACTCTCTGGACTCACTGCAGTGCATCCCAAGTGGTGCCAATGCACTCTCTGGACTCACTGCAGTGCATCCCCAGTGGTGCCAGTACACTCACTGGACTCACTGCACTGCATCCCCAGTGGTGCCAGTGCAGTCTCTGCACTCACTGAAGTGCATCTCCAGTGGTGCCAGAGCACTCTCTGGACTCACTGCAGTGCATCCCAGTGGTGCCAGTGCACTCTCTGGACACTCTGCACTGCATCCCCACTGGTGCCAGTGCACTCTCTGGACTCACTGCACTGCATCCCCAGTGGTGCCAGTGCACTCTCTGGACTCACTGCACTGCATCTCCAATGGTGCCAGTGCACTCTCTGGACTCACTGCACTGCATCCCCAGTGGTGCCAATGCACTCTCTGGACTCACTGCTGTGCATCCCCAGTGGTGCCAGTACACTCACTGGACTGACTGAAGTGCATTCCCAGTGGTGACATTGAAGTCTTTGGACTCACTGCACTCCATCCCCACTGGTGCCTTTGCACTCCCTGGACTCACTGCACTGCTCCAGCCGCGGCAGCCGCTCCAGCCGCGGTAGCCCTCCAGCCGTGGCAGCCGCTCCACTCGGTAGCGGCTGGAGCGGCTGCCGCGGCTGGAGCGGCTGGAGCGGCTGCCGCGGCTGGAGCGGCTGCCGCGGATGGAGAGGCTGGCGCGGCTGGAGGGGCTGGAGCGGCTGCCGCGGCTGGAGCGGCTGGAGCGGCTGCCGCGGCTGGAGCGTCTGCCGCGGCTGGAGGGGCTACCGCGGGGTTGACTCGGCTGGAGCGGATGCCGAGGCTGGAACGGCACTCTCTGGACTCACTGAAATGCATTCTCAGTGGTGCCAGTGCACTCTCTGGACTCACTGCTCTGCATCCCCAGTGGTGCTAGTGCACTCTCTGGACTCACTGCAGTGCATCCCCAGTGGTGCCATTGCACTCTCTGGACTCACTGCACCGCATTCCCACTGGTGCCAGTGCGCTCTCTGGACTCACTGCACTGCATCCCCAGTGGTGCCAGTGCGCTCTCAGGACTCACTGCAGGGCATCCCCAGTGGTGCCAGTGCACTCTCTGGACTCACTGCACTGCATCCCCAGTCCTGCCAGTGCACTCTCTTGACTCACTGCAGTGCATCCCCAGTGGTGCCAGTACACTCACTGGACTGACTGAAGTGCATCCCCAGTGGTGTCAGTGCACTCACTGGAGTCACTGCACTGCATCCCCAGTGGTGCAAGTGCACTCCCTGGACTCACTGCACTGCATTCCCAGTGGTGACAGTGAAGTCTTTGGACTCACTGCACTCCATCCCCACTGGTGCCTTTGCACTCCCTGGACTCACTGCACTGCTCCAGCCGCGGCAGCCGCTCCAGCCGCGGTAGCCCTCCAGCCGTGGCAGCCGCTCCACTCGGTAGCGGCTGGAGCGGCTGCCGCGGTTGGAGCGGCTGGAGCGGCTGCCGCGGCTGGAGCGGCTGCCGCGGATGGAGAGGCTGGCGAGGCTGGAGGGGCTGGAGCGGCTGCCGCGGCTGGAGCGGCTGGAGCGGCTGCCGCGGCTGGAGCGTCTGCCGCGGCTGGAGGGCCTACCGCGGGGTTGACTCGGCTGGAGCGGATACCGAGGCTGGAACGGCACTCTCTGGACTCACTGAAATGCATTCTCAGTGGTGCCAGTGCACTCTCTGGACTCACTGCTCTGCATCCCCAGTGGTGCTAGTGCACTCTGGACTCACTGCAGTGCATCCCCAGTGGTGCCAGTGCACTCTCTGGACTCACTGCACCGCATTCCCACTGGTGTCAGTGCACTCTGTGGACTCACTGCACTGCATCCCCAGTGGTGTCAGTGCACTCTCTGGACTCCCGGCACCGTATCCCCAGTGGTGCCAGTGCATTCGCTGGACTCACGGCACTGCATCCCCAGTGGTGCCAGTGCACTCTCTGGACTCACTGCAGTGCATCCCAAGTGGTGCCAGTGCACTCTCTGGACTCACTGCAGTGCATCCCCAGTGGTGCCAGTACACTCACTGGACTCACTGCACTGCATCCCCAGTGGTGCCAGTGCAGTCTCTGCACTCACTGAAGTGCATCTCCAGTGGTGCCAGAGCACTCTCTGGACTCACTGCAGTGCATCCCAGTGGTGCCAGTGCACTCTCTGGACACTCTGCACTGCATCCCCACTGGTGCCAGTGCACTCTCTGGACTCACTGCACTGCATCCCCAGTGGTGCCAGTGCACTCTCTGGACTCACTGCACTGCATCTCCAATGGTGCCAGTGCACTCTCTGGACTCACTGCACTGCATCCCCAGTGGTGCCAATGCACTCTCTGGACTCACTGCTGTGCATCCCCAGTGGTGCCAGTACACTCACTGGACTGACTGAAGTGCATTCCCAGTGGTGACATTGAAGTCTTTGGACTCACTGCACTCCATCCCCACTGGTGCCTTTGCACTCCCTGGACTCACTGCACTGCTCCAGCCGCGGCAGCCGCTCCAGCCGCGGTAGCCCTCCAGCCGTGGCAGCCGCTCCACTCGGTAGCGGCTGGAGCGGCTGCCGCGGCTGGAGCGGCTGGAGCGGCTGCCGCGGCTGGAGCGGCTGCCGCGGATGGAGAGGCTGGCGCGGCTGGAGGGGCTGGAGCGGCTGCCGCGGCTGGAGCGGCTGGAGCGGCTGCCGCGGCTGGAGCGTCTGCCGCGGCTGGAGGGGCTACCGCGGGGTTGACTCGGCTGGAGCGGATGCCGAGGCTGGAACGGCACTCTCTGGACTCACTGAAATGCATTCTCAGTGGTGCCAGTGCACTCTCTGGACTCACTGCTCTGCATCCCCAGTGGTGCTAGTGCACTCTCTGGACTCACTGCAGTGCATCCCCAGTGGTGCCATTGCACTCTCTGGACTCACTGCACCGCATTCCCACTGGTGCCAGTGCGCTCTCTGGACTCACTGCACTGCATCCCCAGTCCTGCCAGTGCACTCTCTTGACTCACTGCAGTGCATCCCCAGTGGTGCCAGTACACTCACTGGACTGACTGAAGTGCATCCCCAGTGGTGTCAGTGCACTCACTGGAGTCACTGCACTGCATCCCCAGTGGTGCAAGTGCACTCCCTGGACTCACTGCACTGCATTCCCAGTGGTGACAGTGAAGTCTTTGGACTCACTGCACTCCATCCCCACTGGTGCCTTTGCACTCCCTGGACTCACTGCACTGCTCCAGCCGCGGCAGCCGCTCCAGCCGCGGTAGCCCTCCAGCCGTGGCAGCCGCTCCACTCGGTAGCGGCTGGAGCGGCTGCCGCGGTTGGAGCGGCTGGAGCGGCTGCCGCGGCTGGAGCGGCTGCCGCGGATGGAGAGGCTGGCGAGGCTGGAGGGGCTGGAGCGGCTGCCGCGGCTGGAGCGGCTGGAGCGGCTGCCGCGGCTGGAGCGTCTGCCGCGGCTGGAGGGCCTACCGCGGGGTTGACTCGGCTGGAGCGGATACCGAGGCTGGAACGGCACTCTCTGGACTCACTGAAATGCATTCTCAGTGGTGCCAGTGCACTCTCTGGACTCACTGCTCTGCATCCCCAGTGGTGCTAGTGCACTCTGGACTCACTGCAGTGCATCCCCAGTGGTGCCAGTGCACTCTCTGGACTCACTGCACCGCATTCCCACTGGTGTCAGTGCACTCTGTGGACTCACTGCACTGCATCCCCAGTGGTGTCAGTGCACTCTCTGGACTCCCGGCACCGTATCCCCAGTGGTGCCAGTGCATTCGCTGGACTCACGGCACTGCATCCACAGTGGTGCCAGTGCACTCTCTGGACTCACTGAAGTGCATTCTCAGTGGAGCCAGTGCACTCTCTGGACTCACTGCACTGCATCCCCAGTGGTGCCAGTGCACTCTCTGGACTCACTGCAGTGCATCCCAAGTGGTGCCAATGCACTCTCTGGACTCACTGCAGTGCATCCCCAGTGGTGCCAGTACACTCACTGGACTCACTGCACTGCATCCCCAGTGGTGCCAGTGCAGTCTCTGCACTCACTGAAGTGCATCTCCAGTGGTGCCAGAGCACTCTCTGGACTCACTGCAGTGCATCACCTGTGGTGCCAGTGCACTCTCTGGACACTCTGCACTGCATCCCCACTGGTGCCAGTGCACTCTCTGGACTCACTGCACTGCATCCCCAGTGGTGCCAGTGCACTCTCTGGACTCACTGCACTGCATCTCCAATGGTGCCAGTGCACTCTCTGGACTCACTGCACTGCATCCCCAGTGGTGCCAATGCACTCTCTGGACTCACTGCTGTGCATCCCCAGTGGTGCCAGTACACTCACTGGACTGACTGAAGTGCATTCCCAGTGGTGACATTGAAGTCTTTGGACTCACTGCACTCCATCCCCACTGGTGCCTTTGCACTCCCTGGACTCACTGCACTGCTCCAGCCGCGGCAGCCGCTCCAGCCGCGGTAGCCCTCCAGCCGTGGCAGCCGCTCCACTCGGTAGCGGCTGGAGCGGCTGCCGCGGCTGGAGCGGCTGCCGCGGCTGGAGCGGCTGCCGCGGATGGAGAGGCTGGCGCGGCTGGAGGGGCTGGAGCGGCTGCCGCGGCTGGAGCGGCTGGAGCGGCTGCCGCGGCTGGAGCGTCTGCCGCGGCTGGAGGGGCTACCGCGGGGTTGACTCGGCTGGAGCGGATGCCGAGGCTGGAACGGCACTCTCTGGACTCACTGAAATGCATTCTCAGTGGTGCCAGTGCACTCTCTGGACTCACTGCTCTGCATCCCCAGTGGTGCTAGTGCACTCTCTGGACTCACTGCAGTGCATCCCCAGTGGTGCCATTGCACTCTCTGGACTCACTGCACCGCATTCCCACTGGTGCCAGTGCGCTCTCTGGACTCACTGCACTGCATCCCCAGTGGTGCCAGTGCGCTCTCAGGACTCACTGCAGGGCATCCCCAGTGGTGCCAGTGCACTCTCTGGACTCACTGCACTGCATCCCCAGTCCTGCCAGTGCACTCTCTTGACTCACTGCAGTGCATCCCCAGTGGTGCCAGTACACTCACTGGACTGACTGAAGTGCATCCCCAGTGGTGTCAGTGCACTCACTGGAGTCACTGCACTGCATCCCCAGTGGTGCAAGTGCACTCCCTGGACTCACTGCACTGCATTCCCAGTGGTGACAGTGAAGTCTTTGGACTCACTGCACTCCATCCCCACTGGTGCCTTTGCACTCCCTGGACTCACTGCACTGCTCCAGCCGCGGCAGCCGCTCCAGCCGCGGTAGCCCTCCAGCCGTGGCAGCCGCTCCACTCGGTAGCGGCTGGAGCGGCTGCCGCGGTTGGAGCGGCTGGAGCGGCTGCCGCGGCTGGAGCGGCTGCCGCGGATGGAGAGGCTGGCGAGGCTGGAGGGGCTGGAGCGGCTGCCGCGGCTGGAGCGGCTGGAGCGGCTGCCGCGGCTGGAGCGTCTGCCGCGGCTGGAGGGCCTACCGCGGGGTTGACTCGGCTGGAGCGGATACCGAGGCTGGAACGGCACTCTCTGGACTCACTGAAATGCATTCTCAGTGGTGCCAGTGCACTCTCTGGACTCACTGCTCTGCATCCCCAGTGGTGCTAGTGCACTCTGGACTCACTGCAGTGCATCCCCAGTGGTGTCAGTGCACTCTCTGGACTCACTGCTCTGCATCCCCAGTGGTGCCAGTGCACTCTCTGGACTCACTGCACCGCATTCCCACTGGTGTCAGTGCACTCTGTGGACTCACTGCACTGCATCCCCAGTGGTGTCAGTGCACTCTCTGGACTCCCGGCACCGTATCCCCAGTGGTGCCAGTGCATTCGCTGGACTCACGGCACTGCATCCACAGTGGTGCCAGTGCACTCTCTGGACTCACTGAAGTGCATTCTCAGTGGAGCCAGTGCACTCTCTGGACTCACTGCACTGCATCCCCAGTGGTGCCAGTGCACTCTCTGGACTCACTGCAGTGCATCCCAAGTGGTGCCAATGCACTCTCTGGACTCACTGCAGTGCATCCCCAGTGGTGCCAGTACACTCACTGGACTCACTGCACTGCATCCCCAGTGGTGCCAGTGCAGTCTCTGCACTCACTGAAGTGCATCTCCAGTGGTGCCAGAGCACTCTCTGGACTCACTGCAGTGCATCCCAGTGGTGCCAGTGCACTCTCTGGACACTCTGCACTGCATCCCCACTGGTGCCAGTGCACTCTCTGGACTCACTGCACTGCATCCCCAGTGGTGCCAGTGCACTCTCTGGACTCACTGCACTGCATCTCCAATGGTGCCAGTGCACTCTCTGGACTCACTGCACTGCATCCCCAGTGGTGCCAATGCACTCTCTGGACTCACTGCTGTGCATCCCCAGTGGTGCCAGTACACTCACTGGACTGACTGAAGTGCATTCCCAGTGGTGACATTGAAGTCTTTGGACTCACTGCACTCCATCCCCACTGGTGCCTTTGCACTCCCTGGACTCACTGCACTGCTCCAGCCGCGGCAGCCGCTCCAGCCGCGGTAGCCCTCCAGCCGTGGCAGCCGCTCCACTCGGTAGCGGCTGGAGCGGCTGCCGCGGCTGGAGCGGCTGGAGCGGCTGCCGCGGCTGGAGCGGCTGCCGCGGTTGGAGCGGCTGGAGCGGCTGCCGCGGCTGGAGCGGCTGCCGCGGATGGAGAGGCTGGCGCGGCTGGAGGGGCTGGAGCGGCTGCCGCGGCTGGAGCGGCTGGAGCGGCTGCCGCGGCTGGAGCGTCTGCCGCGGCTGGAGGGGCTACCGCGGGGTTGACTCGGCTGGAGCGGATGCCGAGGCTGGAACGGCACTCTCTGGACTCACTGAAATGCATTCTCAGTGGTGCCAGTGCACTCTCTGGACTCACTGCTCTGCATCCCCAGTGGTGCCAGTGCACTCTCTGGACTCACTGCTCTGCATCCCCAGTGGTGCTAGTGCACTCTCTGGACTCACTGCAGTGCATCCCCAGTGGTGCCATTGCACTCTCTGGACTCACTGCACCGCATTCCCACTGGTGCCAGTGCACTCTCTGGACTCACTGCACTGCATCCCCAGTGGTGTCAGTGCACTCTCTTGACTAACTGCAGTGCATCCCCAGTGGTGCCAGTACACTCACTGGACTGACTGAAGTGCATCCCCAGTGGTGTCAGTGCACTCACTGGAGTCACTGCACTGCATCCCCAGTGGTGCAAGTGCACTCCCTGGACTCACTGCACTGCATTCCCAGTGGTGAGAGTGAAGTCTTTGGACTCACTGCACTCCATCCCCACTGGTGCCTTTGCACTCCCTGGACTCACTGCACTGCTCCAGCCGCGGCAGCCGCTCCAGCCGCGGTAGCCCTCCAGCCGTGGCAGCCGCTCCACTCGGTAGCGGCTGGAGCGGCTGCCGCGGTTGGAGCGGCTGGAGCGGCTGCCGCGGCTGGAGCGGCTGCCGCGGATGGAGAGGCTGGCGAGGCTGGAGGGACTGGAGCGGCTGCCGCGGCTGGAGCGGCTGGAGCGGCTGCCGCGGCTGGAGCGTCTGCCGCGGCTGGAGGGCCTACCGCGGGGTTGACTCGGCTGGAGCGGATACCGAGGCTGGAACGGCACTCTCTGGACTCACTGAAATGCATTCTCAGTGGTGCCAGTGCACTCTCTGGACTCACTGCTCTGCATCCCCAGTGGTGCTAGTGCACTCTGGACTCACTGCAGTGCATCCCCAGTGGTGCCAGTGCACTCTCTGGACTCACTGCACCGCATTCCCACTGGTGTCAGTGCACTCTGTGGACTCACTGCACTGCATCCCCAGTGGTGTCAGTGCACTCTCTGGACTCACTGCAGTGCATCCCAAGTGGTGCCAATGCACTCTCTGGACTCACTGCAGTGCATCCCCAGTGGTGCCAGTACACTCACTGGACTCACTGCACTGCATCCCCAGTGGTGCCAGTGCAGTCTCTGCACTCACTGAAGTGCATCTCCAGTGGTGCCAGAGCACTCTCTGGACTCACTGAAGTGCATTCTCAGTGGAGCCAGTGCACTCTCTGGACTCACTGCTCTGCATCCCCAGTGGTGCTAGTGCACTCTCTGGACTCACTGCAGTGCATCCCCAGTGGTGCCATTGCACTCTCTGGACTCACTGCACCGCATTCCCACTGGTGCCAGTGCGCTCTCTGGACTCACTGCACTGCATCCCCAGTGGTGCCAGTGCGCTCTCAGGACTCACTGCAGGGCATCCCCAGTGGTGCCAGTGCACTCTCTGGACTCACTGCACTGCATCCCCAGTCCTGCCAGTGCACTCTCTTGACTCACTGCAGTGCATCCCCAGTGGTGCCAGTACACTCACTGGACTGACTGAAGTGCATCCCCAGTGGTGTCAGTGCACTCACTGGAGTCACTGCACTGCATCCCCAGTGGTGCAAGTGCACTCCCTGGACTCACTGCACTGCATTCCCAGTGGTGACAGTGAAGTCTTTGGACTCACTGCACTCCATCCCCACTGGTGCCTTTGCACTCCCTGGACTCACTGCACTGCTCCAGCCGCGGCAGCCGCTCCAGCCGCGGTAGCCCTCCAGCCGTGGCAGCCGCTCCACTCGGTAGCGGCTGGAGCGGCTGCCGCGGTTGGAGCGGCTGGAGCGGCTGCCGCGGCTGGAGCGGCTGCCGCGGATGGAGAGGCTGGCGAGGCTGGAGGGGCTGGAGCGGCTGCCGCGGCTGGAGCGGCTGGAGCGGCTGCCGCGGCTGGAGCGTCTGCCGCGGCTGGAGGGCCTACCGCGGGGTTGACTCGGCTGGAGCGGATACCGAGGCTGGAACGGCACTCTCTGGACTCACTGAAATGCATTCTCAGTGGTGCCAGTGCACTCTCTGGACTCACTGCTCTGCATCCCCAGTGGTGCTAGTGCACTCTGGACTCACTGCAGTGCATCCCCAGTGGTGCCAGTGCACTCTCTGGACTCACTGCACCGCATTCCCACTGGTGTCAGTGCACTCTGTGGACTCACTGCACTGCATCCCCAGTGGTGTCAGTGCACTCTCTGGACTCCCGGCACCGTATCCCCAGTGGTGCCAGTGCATTCGCTGGACTCACGGCACTGCATCCACAGTGGTGCCAGTGCACTCTCTGGACTCACTGAAGTGCATTCTCAGTGGAGCCAGTGCACTCTCTGGACTCACTGCACTGCATCCCCAGTGGTGCCAGTGCACTCTCTGGACTCACTGCAGTGCATCCCAAGTGGTGCCAATGCACTCTCTGGACTCACTGCAGTGCATCCCCAGTGGTGCCAGTACACTCACTGGACTCACTGCACTGCATCCCCAGTGGTGCCAGTGCAGTCTCTGCACTCACTGAAGTGCATCTCCAGTGGTGCCAGAGCACTCTCTGGACTCACTGCAGTGCATCCCAGTGGTGCCAGTGCACTCTCTGGACACTCTGCACTGCATCCCCACTGGTGCCAGTGCACTCTCTGGACTCACTGCACTGCATCCCCAGTGGTGCCAGTGCACTCTCTGGACTCACTGCACTGCATCTCCAATGGTGCCAGTGCACTCTCTGGACTCACTGCACTGCATCCCCAGTGGTGCCAATGCACTCTCTGGACTCACTGCTGTGCATCCCCAGTGGTGCCAGTACACTCACTGGACTGACTGAAGTGCATTCCCAGTGGTGACATTGAAGTCTTTGGACTCACTGCACTCCATCCCCACTGGTGCCTTTGCACTCCCTGGACTCACTGCACTGCTCCAGCCGCGGCAGCCGCTCCAGCCGCGGTAGCCCTCCAGCCGTGGCAGCCGCTCCACTCGGTAGCGGCTGGAGCGGCTGCCGCGGCTGGAGCGGCTGGAGCGGCTGCCGCGGCTGGAGCGGCTGCCGCGGATGGAGAGGCTGGCGCGGCTGGAGGGGCTGGAGCGGCTGCCGCGGCTGGAGCGGCTGGAGCGGCTGCCGCGGCTGGAGCGTCTGCCGCGGCTGGAGGGGCTACCGCGGGGTTGACTCGGCTGGAGCGGATGCCGAGGCTGGAACGGCACTCTCTGGACTCACTGAAATGCATTCTCAGTGGTGCCAGTGCACTCTCTGGACTCACTGCTCTGCATCCCCAGTGGTGCTAGTGCACTCTCTGGACTCACTGCAGTGCATCCCCAGTGGTGCCATTGCACTCTCTGGACTCACTGCACCGCATTCCCACTGGTGCCAGTGCGCTCTCTGGACTCACTGCACTGCATCCCCAGTGGTGCCAGTGCGCTCTCAGGACTCACTGCAGGGCATCCCCAGTGGTGCCAGTGCACTCTCTGGACTCACTGCACTGCATCCCCAGTCCTGCCAGTGCACTCTCTTGACTCACTGCAGTGCATCCCCAGTGGTGCCAGTACACTCACTGGACTGACTGAAGTGCATCCCCAGTGGTGTCAGTGCACTCACTGGAGTCACTGCACTGCATCCCCAGTGGTGCAAGTGCACTCCCTGGACTCACTGCACTGCATTCCCAGTGGTGACAGTGAAGTCTTTGGACTCACTGCACTCCATCCCCACTGGTGCCTTTGCACTCCCTGGACTCACTGCACTGCTCCAGCCGCGGCAGCCGCTCCAGCCGCGGTAGCCCTCCAGCCGTGGCAGCCGCTCCACTCGGTAGCGGCTGGAGCGGCTGCCGCGGTTGGAGCGGCTGGAGCGGCTGCCGCGGCTGGAGCGGCTGCCGCGGATGGAGAGGCTGGCGAGGCTGGAGGGGCTGGAGCGGCTGCCGCGGCTGGAGCGGCTGGAGCGGCTGCCGCGGCTGGAGCGTCTGCCGCGGCTGGAGGGCCTACCGCGGGGTTGACTCGGCTGGAGCGGATACCGAGGCTGGAACGGCACTCTCTGGACTCACTGAAATGCATTCTCAGTGGTGCCAGTGCACTCTCTGGACTCACTGCTCTGCATCCCCAGTGGTGCTAGTGCACTCTGGACTCACTGCAGTGCATCCCCAGTGGTGCCAGTGCACTCTCTGGACTCACTGCACCGCATTCCCACTGGTGTCAGTGCACTCTGTGGACTCACTGCACTGCATCCCCAGTGGTGTCAGTGCACTCTCTGGACTCCCGGCACCGTATCCCCAGTGGTGCCAGTGCATTCGCTGGACTCACGGCACTGCATCCACAGTGGTGCCAGTGCACTCTCTGGACTCACTGAAGTGCATTCTCAGTGGTGCCAGTGCACTCTCTGGACTCACTGCACTGCATCCCCAGTGGTGCCAGTGCACTCTCTGGACTCACTGCAGTGCATCCCAAGTGGTGCCAATGCACTCTCTGGACTCACTGCAGTGCATCCCCAGTGGTGCCAGTACACTCACTGGACTCACTGCACTGCATCCCCAGTGGTGCCAGTGCAGTCTCTGCACTCACTGAAGTGCATCTCCAGTGGTGCCAGAGCACTCTCTGGACTCACTGCAGTGCATCCCAGTGGTGCCAGTGCACTCTCTGGACACTCTGCACTGCATCCCCACTGGTGCCAGTGCACTCTCTGGACTCACTGCACTGCATCCCCAGTGGTGCCAGTGCACTCTCTGGACTCACTGCACTGCATCTCCAATGGTGCCAGTGCACTCTCTGGACTCACTGCACTGCATCCCCAGTGGTGCCAATGCACTCTCTGGACTCACTGCTGTGCATCCCCAGTGGTGCCAGTACACTCACTGGACTGACTGAAGTGCATTCCCAGTGGTGACATTGAAGTCTTTGGACTCACTGCACTCCATCCCCACTGGTGCCTTTGCACTCCCTGGACTCACTGCACTGCTCCAGCCGCGGCAGCCGCTCCAGCCGCGGTAGCCCTCCAGCCGTGGCAGCCGCTCCAATCGGTATCGGCTGGAGCGGCTGCCGCGGCTGGAGCGGCTGGAGCGGCTGCCGCGGCTGGAGCGGCTGCCGCGGATGGAGAGGCTGGCGCGGCTGGAGGGGCTGGAGCGGCTGCCGCGGCTGGAGCGGCTGGAGCGGCTGCCGCGGCTGGAGCGTCTGCCGCGGCTGGAGGGGCTACCGCGGGGTTGACTCGGCTGGAGCGGATGCCGAGGCTGGAACGGCACTCTCTGGACTCACTGAAATGCATTCTCAGTGGTGCCAGTGCACTCTCTGGACTCACTGCTCTGCATCCCCAGTGGTGCTAGTGCACTCTCTGGACTCACTGCAGTGCATCCCCAGTGGTGCCATTGCACTCTCTGGACTCACTGCACCGCATTCCCACTGGTGCCAGTGCGCTCTCTGGACTCACTGCACTGCATCCCCAGTGGTGCCAGTGCGCTCTCAGGACTCACTGCAGGGCATCCCCAGTGGTGCCAGTGCACTCTCTGGACTCACTGCACTGCATCCCCAGTCCTGCCAGTGCACTCTCTTGACTCACTGCAGTGCATCCCCAGTGGTGCCAGTACACTCACTGGACTGACTGAAGTGCATCCCCAGTGGTGTCAGTGCACTCACTGGAGTCACTGCACTGCATCCCCAGTGGTGCAAGTGCACTCCCTGGACTCACTGCACTGCATTCCCAGTGGTGACAGTGAAGTCTTTGGACTCACTGCACTCCATCCCCACTGGTGCCTTTGCACTCCCTGGACTCACTGCACTGCTCCAGCCGCGGCAGCCGCTCCAGCCGCGGTAGCCCTCCAGCCGTGGCAGCCGCTCCACTCGGTAGCGGCTGGAGCGGCTGCCGCGGTTGGAGCGGCTGGAGCGGCTGCCGCGGCTGGAGCGGCTGCCGCGGATGGAGAGGCTGGCGAGGCTGGAGGGGCTGGAGCGGCTGCCGCGGCTGGAGCGGCTGGAGCGGCTGCCGCGGCTGGAGCGTCTGCCGCGGCTGGAGGGCCTACCGCGGGGTTGACTCGGCTGGAGCGGATACCGAGGCTGGAACGGCACTCTCTGGACTCACTGAAATGCATTCTCAGTGGTGCCAGTGCACTCTCTGGACTCACTGCTCTGCATCCCCAGTGGTGCTAGTGCACTCTGGACTCACTGCAGTGCATCCCCAGTGGTGTCAGTGCACTCTCTGGACTCACTGCTCTGCATCCCCAGTGGTGCCAGTGCACTCTCTGGACTCACTGCACCGCATTCCCACTGGTGTCAGTGCACTCTGTGGACTCACTGCACTGCATCCCCAGTGGTGTCAGTGCACTCTCTGGACTCCCGGCACCGTATCCCCAGTGGTGCCAGTGCATTCGCTGGACTCACGGCACTGCATCCACAGTGGTGCCAGTGCACTCTCTGGACTCACTGAAGTGCATTCTCAGTGGAGCCAGTGCACTCTCTGGACTCACTGCACTGCATCCCCAGTGGTGCCAGTGCACTCTCTGGACTCACTGCAGTGCATCCCAAGTGGTGCCAATGCACTCTCTGGACTCACTGCAGTGCATCCCCAGTGGTGCCAGTACACTCACTGGACTCACTGCACTGCATCCCCAGTGGTGCCAGTGCAGTCTCTGCACTCACTGAAGTGCATCTCCAGTGGTGCCAGAGCACTCTCTGGACTCACTGCAGTGCATCCCAGTGGTGCCAGTGCACTCTCTGGACACTCTGCACTGCATCCCCACTGGTGCCAGTGCACTCTCTGGACTCACTGCACTGCATCCCCAGTGGTGCCAGTGCACTCTCTGGACTCACTGCACTGCATCTCCAATGGTGCCAGTGCACTCTCTGGACTCACTGCACTGCATCCCCAGTGGTGCCAATGCACTCTCTGGACTCACTGCTGTGCATCCCCAGTGGTGCCAGTACACTCACTGGACTGACTGAAGTGCATTCCCAGTGGTGACATTGAAGTCTTTGGACTCACTGCACTCCATCCCCACTGGTGCCTTTGCACTCCCTGGACTCACTGCACTGCTCCAGCCGCGGCAGCCGCTCCAGCCGCGGTAGCCCTCCAGCCGTGGCAGCCGCTCCACTCGGTAGCGGCTGGAGCGGCTGCCGCGGCTGGAGCGGCTGGAGCGGCTGCCGCGGCTGGAGCGGCTGCCGCGGTTGGAGCGGCTGGAGCGGCTGCCGCGGCTGGAGCGGCTGCCGCGGATGGAGAGGCTGGCGCGGCTGGAGGGGCTGGAGCGGCTGCCGCGGCTGGAGCGGCTGGAGCGGCTGCCGCGGCTGGAGCGTCTGCCGCGGCTGGAGGGGCTACCGCGGGGTTGACTCGGCTGGAGCGGATGCCGAGGCTGGAACGGCACTCTCTGGACTCACTGAAATGCATTCTCAGTGGTGCCAGTGCACTCTCTGGACTCACTGCTCTGCATCCCCAGTGGTGCCAGTGCACTCTCTGGACTCACTGCTCTGCATCCCCAGTGGTGCTAGTGCACTCTCTGGACTCACTGCAGTGCATCCCCAGTGGTGCCATTGCACTCTCTGGACTCACTGCACCGCATTCCCACTGGTGCCAGTGCACTCTCTGGACTCACTGCACTGCATCCCCAGTGGTGTCAGTGCACTCTCTTGACTAACTGCAGTGCATCCCCAGTGGTGCCAGTACACTCACTGGACTGACTGAAGTGCATCCCCAGTGGTGTCAGTGCACTCACTGGAGTCACTGCACTGCATCCCCAGTGGTGCAAGTGCACTCCCTGGACTCACTGCACTGCATTCCCAGTGGTGAGAGTGAAGTCTTTGGACTCACTGCACTCCATCCCCACTGGTGCCTTTGCACTCCCTGGACTCACTGCACTGCTCCAGCCGCGGCAGCCGCTCCAGCCGCGGTAGCCCTCCAGCCGTGGCAGCCGCTCCACTCGGTAGCGGCTGGAGCGGCTGCCGCGGTTGGAGCGGCTGGAGCGGCTGCCGCGGCTGGAGCGGCTGCCGCGGATGGAGAGGCTGGCGAGGCTGGAGGGACTGGAGCGGCTGCCGCGGCTGGAGCGGCTGGAGCGGCTGCCGCGGCTGGAGCGTCTGCCGCGGCTGGAGGGCCTACCGCGGGGTTGACTCGGCTGGAGCGGATACCGAGGCTGGAACGGCACTCTCTGGACTCACTGAAATGCATTCTCAGTGGTGCCAGTGCACTCTCTGGACTCACTGCTCTGCATCCCCAGTGGTGCTAGTGCACTCTGGACTCACTGCAGTGCATCCCCAGTGGTGCCAGTGCACTCTCTGGACTCACTGCACCGCATTCCCACTGGTGTCAGTGCACTCTGTGGACTCACTGCACTGCATCCCCAGTGGTGTCAGTGCACTCTCTGGACTCACTGCAGTGCATCCCAAGTGGTGCCAATGCACTCTCTGGACTCACTGCAGTGCATCCCCAGTGGTGCCAGTACACTCACTGGACTCACTGCACTGCATCCCCAGTGGTGCCAGTGCAGTCTCTGCACTCACTGAAGTGCATCTCCAGTGGTGCCAGAGCACTCTCTGGACTCACTGAAGTGCATTCTCAGTGGAGCCAGTGCACTCTCTGGACTCACTGCTCTGCATCCCCAGTGGTGCTAGTGCACTCTCTGGACTCACTGCAGTGCATCCCCAGTGGTGCCATTGCACTCTCTGGACTCACTGCACCGCATTCCCACTGGTGCCAGTGCGCTCTCTGGACTCACTGCACTGCATCCCCAGTGGTGCCAGTGCGCTCTCAGGACTCACTGCAGGGCATCCCCAGTGGTGCCAGTGCACTCTCTGGACTCACTGCACTGCATCCCCAGTCCTGCCAGTGCACTCTCTTGACTCACTGCAGTGCATCCCCAGTGGTGCCAGTACACTCACTGGACTGACTGAAGTGCATCCCCAGTGGTGTCAGTGCACTCACTGGAGTCACTGCACTGCATCCCCAGTGGTGCAAGTGCACTCCCTGGACTCACTGCACTGCATTCCCAGTGGTGACAGTGAAGTCTTTGGACTCACTGCACTCCATCCCCACTGGTGCCTTTGCACTCCCTGGACTCACTGCACTGCTCCAGCCGCGGCAGCCGCTCCAGCCGCGGTAGCCCTCCAGCCGTGGCAGCCGCTCCACTCGGTAGCGGCTGGAGCGGCTGCCGCGGTTGGAGCGGCTGGAGCGGCTGCCGCGGCTGGAGCGGCTGCCGCGGATGGAGAGGCTGGCGAGGCTGGAGGGGCTGGAGCGGCTGCCGCGGCTGGAGCGGCTGGAGCGGCTGCCGCGGCTGGAGCGTCTGCCGCGGCTGGAGGGCCTACCGCGGGGTTGACTCGGCTGGAGCGGATACCGAGGCTGGAACGGCACTCTCTGGACTCACTGAAATGCATTCTCAGTGGTGCCAGTGCACTCTCTGGACTCACTGCTCTGCATCCCCAGTGGTGCTAGTGCACTCTGGACTCACTGCAGTGCATCCCCAGTGGTGCCAGTGCACTCTCTGGACTCACTGCACCGCATTCCCACTGGTGTCAGTGCACTCTGTGGACTCACTGCACTGCATCCCCAGTGGTGTCAGTGCACTCTCTGGACTCCCGGCACCGTATCCCCAGTGGTGCCAGTGCATTCGCTGGACTCACGGCACTGCATCCACAGTGGTGCCAGTGCACTCTCTGGACTCACTGAAGTGCATTCTCAGTGGAGCCAGTGCACTCTCTGGACTCACTGCACTGCATCCCCAGTGGTGCCAGTGCACTCTCTGGACTCACTGCAGTGCATCCCAAGTGGTGCCAATGCACTCTCTGGACTCACTGCAGTGCATCCCCAGTGGTGCCAGTACACTCACTGGACTCACTGCACTGCATCCCCAGTGGTGCCAGTGCAGTCTCTGCACTCACTGAAGTGCATCTCCAGTGGTGCCAGAGCACTCTCTGGACTCACTGCAGTGCATCCCAGTGGTGCCAGTGCACTCTCTGGACACTCTGCACTGCATCCCCACTGGTGCCAGTGCACTCTCTGGACTCACTGCACTGCATCCCCAGTGGTGCCAGTGCACTCTCTGGACTCACTGCACTGCATCTCCAATGGTGCCAGTGCACTCTCTGGACTCACTGCACTGCATCCCCAGTGGTGCCAATGCACTCTCTGGACTCACTGCTGTGCATCCCCAGTGGTGCCAGTACACTCACTGGACTGACTGAAGTGCATTCCCAGTGGTGACATTGAAGTCTTTGGACTCACTGCACTCCATCCCCACTGGTGCCTTTGCACTCCCTGGACTCACTGCACTGCTCCAGCCGCGGCAGCCGCTCCAGCCGCGGTAGCCCTCCAGCCGTGGCAGCCGCTCCACTCGGTAGCGGCTGGAGCGGCTGCCGCGGCTGGAGCGGCTGGAGCGGCTGCCGCGGCTGGAGCGGCTGCCGCGGATGGAGAGGCTGGCGCGGCTGGAGGGGCTGGAGCGGCTGCCGCGGCTGGAGCGGCTGGAGCGGCTGCCGCGGCTGGAGCGTCTGCCGCGGCTGGAGGGGCTACCGCGGGGTTGACTCGGCTGGAGCGGATGCCGAGGCTGGAACGGCACTCTCTGGACTCACTGAAATGCATTCTCAGTGGTGCCAGTGCACTCTCTGGACTCACTGCTCTGCATCCCCAGTGGTGCTAGTGCACTCTCTGGACTCACTGCAGTGCATCCCCAGTGGTGCCATTGCACTCTCTGGACTCACTGCACCGCATTCCCACTGGTGCCAGTGCGCTCTCTGGACTCACTGCACTGCATCCCCAGTGGTGCCAGTGCGCTCTCAGGACTCACTGCAGGGCATCCCCAGTGGTGCCAGTGCACTCTCTGGACTCACTGCACTGCATCCCCAGTCCTGCCAGTGCACTCTCTTGACTCACTGCAGTGCATCCCCAGTGGTGCCAGTACACTCACTGGACTGACTGAAGTGCATCCCCAGTGGTGTCAGTGCACTCACTGGAGTCACTGCACTGCATCCCCAGTGGTGCAAGTGCACTCCCTGGACTCACTGCACTGCATTCCCAGTGGTGACAGTGAAGTCTTTGGACTCACTGCACTCCATCCCCACTGGTGCCTTTGCACTCCCTGGACTCACTGCACTGCTCCAGCCGCGGCAGCCGCTCCAGCCGCGGTAGCCCTCCAGCCGTGGCAGCCGCTCCACTCGGTAGCGGCTGGAGCGGCTGCCGCGGTTGGAGCGGCTGGAGCGGCTGCCGCGGCTGGAGCGGCTGCCGCGGATGGAGAGGCTGGCGAGGCTGGAGGGGCTGGAGCGGCTGCCGCGGCTGGAGCGGCTGGAGCGGCTGCCGCGGCTGGAGCGTCTGCCGCGGCTGGAGGGCCTACCGCGGGGTTGACTCGGCTGGAGCGGATACCGAGGCTGGAACGGCACTCTCTGGACTCACTGAAATGCATTCTCAGTGGTGCCAGTGCACTCTCTGGACTCACTGCTCTGCATCCCCAGTGGTGCTAGTGCACTCTGGACTCACTGCAGTGCATCCCCAGTGGTGCCAGTGCACTCTCTGGACTCACTGCACCGCATTCCCACTGGTGTCAGTGCACTCTGTGGACTCACTGCACTGCATCCCCAGTGGTGTCAGTGCACTCTCTGGACTCCCGGCACCGTATCCCCAGTGGTGCCAGTGCATTCGCTGGACTCACGGCACTGCATCCACAGTGGTGCCAGTGCACTCTCTGGACTCACTGAAGTGCATTCTCAGTGGTGCCAGTGCACTCTCTGGACTCACTGCACTGCATCCCCAGTGGTGCCAGTGCACTCTCTGGACTCACTGCAGTGCATCCCAAGTGGTGCCAATGCACTCTCTGGACTCACTGCAGTGCATCCCCAGTGGTGCCAGTACACTCACTGGACTCACTGCACTGCATCCCCAGTGGTGCCAGTGCAGTCTCTGCACTCACTGAAGTGCATCTCCAGTGGTGCCAGAGCACTCTCTGGACTCACTGCAGTGCATCCCAGTGGTGCCAGTGCACTCTCTGGACACTCTGCACTGCATCCCCACTGGTGCCAGTGCACTCTCTGGACTCACTGCACTGCATCCCCAGTGGTGCCAGTGCACTCTCTGGACTCACTGCACTGCATCTCCAATGGTGCCAGTGCACTCTCTGGACTCACTGCACTGCATCCCCAGTGGTGCCAATGCACTCTCTGGACTCACTGCTGTGCATCCCCAGTGGTGCCAGTACACTCACTGGACTGACTGAAGTGCATTCCCAGTGGTGACATTGAAGTCTTTGGACTCACTGCACTCCATCCCCACTGGTGCCTTTGCACTCCCTGGACTCACTGCACTGCTCCAGCCGCGGCAGCCGCTCCAGCCGCGGTAGCCCTCCAGCCGTGGCAGCCGCTCCAATCGGTATCGGCTGGAGCGGCTGCCGCGGCTGGAGCGGCTGGAGCGGCTGCCGCGGCTGGAGCGGCTGCCGCGGATGGAGAGGCTGGCGCGGCTGGAGGGGCTGGAGCGGCTGCCGCGGCTGGAGCGGCTGGAGCGGCTGCCGCGGCTGGAGCGTCTGCCGCGGCTGGAGGGGCTACCGCGGGGTTGACTCGGCTGGAGCGGATGCCGAGGCTGGAACGGCACTCTCTGGACTCACTGAAATGCATTCTCAGTGGTGCCAGTGCACTCTCTGGACTCACTGCTCTGCATCCCCAGTGGTGCTAGTGCACTCTCTGGACTCACTGCAGTGCATCCCCAGTGGTGCCATTGCACTCTCTGGACTCACTGCACCGCATTCCCACTGGTGCCAGTGCGCTCTCTGGACTCACTGCACTGCATCCCCAGTGGTGCCAGTGCGCTCTCAGGACTCACTGCAGGGCATCCCCAGTGGTGCCAGTGCACTCTCTGGACTCACTGCACTGCATCCCCAGTCCTGCCAGTGCACTCTCTTGACTCACTGCAGTGCATCCCCAGTGGTGCCAGTACACTCACTGGACTGACTGAAGTGCATCCCCAGTGGTGTCAGTGCACTCACTGGAGTCACTGCACTGCATCCCCAGTGGTGCAAGTGCACTCCCTGGACTCACTGCACTGCATTCCCAGTGGTGACAGTGAAGTCTTTGGACTCACTGCACTCCATCCCCACTGGTGCCTTTGCACTCCCTGGACTCACTGCACTGCTCCAGCCGCGGCAGCCGCTCCAGCCGCGGTAGCCCTCCAGCCGTGGCAGCCGCTCCACTCGGTAGCGGCTGGAGCGGCTGCCGCGGTTGGAGCGGCTGGAGCGGCTGCCGCGGCTGGAGCGGCTGCCGCGGATGGAGAGGCTGGCGAGGCTGGAGGGGCTGGAGCGGCTGCCGCGGCTGGAGCGGCTGGAGCGGCTGCCGCGGCTGGAGCGTCTGCCGCGGCTGGAGGGCCTACCGCGGGGTTGACTCGGCTGGAGCGGATACCGAGGCTGGAACGGCACTCTCTGGACTCACTGAAATGCATTCTCAGTGGTGCCAGTGCACTCTCTGGACTCACTGCTCTGCATCCCCAGTGGTGCTAGTGCACTCTGGACTCACTGCAGTGCATCCCCAGTGGTGCCAGTGCACTCTCTGGACTCACTGCACCGCATTCCCACTGGTGTCAGTGCACTCTGTGGACTCACTGCACTGCATCCCCAGTGGTGTCAGTGCACTCTCTGGACTCCCGGCACCGTATCCCCAGTGGTGCCAGTGCATTCGCTGGACTCACGGCACTGCATCCACAGTGGTGCCAGTTCGCTCTCTGGACTCACTGAAGTGCATTCTCAGTGGAGCCAGTGCACTCTCTGGACTCACTGCACTGCATCCCCAGTGGTGCCAGTGCACTCTCTGGACTCACTGCAGTGCATCCCAAGTGGTGCCAATGCACTCTCTGGACTCACTGCAGTGCATCCCCAGTGGTGCCAGTACACTCACTGGACTCACTGCACTGCATCCCCAGTGGTGCCAGTGCAGTCTCTGCACTCACTGAAGTGCATCTCCAGTGGTGCCAGAGCACTCTCTGGACTCACTGCAGTGCATCCCAGTGGTGCCAGTGCACTCTCTGGACACTCTGCACTGCATCCCCACTGGTGCCAGTGCACTCTCTGGACTCACTGCACTGCATCCCCAGTGGTGCCAGTGCACTCTCTGGACTCACTGCACTGCATCTCCAATGGTGCCAGTGCACTCTCTGGACTCACTGCACTGCATCCCCAGTGGTGCCAATGCACTCTCTGGACTCACTGCTGTGCATCCCCAGTGGTGCCAGTACACTCACTGGACTGACTGAAGTGCATTCCCAGTGGTGACATTGAAGTCTTTGGACTCACTGCACTCCATCCCCACTGGTGCCTTTGCACTCCCTGGACTCACTGCACTGCTCCAGCCGCGGCAGCCGCTCCAGCCGCGGTAGCCCTCCAGCCGTGGCAGCCGCTCCACTCGGTAGCGGCTGGAGCGGCTGCCGCGGCTGGAGCGGCTGCCGCGGCTGGAGCGGCTGCCGCGGATGGAGAGGCTGGCGCGGCTGGAGGGGCTGGAGCGGCTGCCGCGGCTGGAGCGGCTGGAGCGGCTGCCGCGGCTGGAGCGTCTGCCGCGGCTGGAGGGGCTACCGCGGGGTTGACTCGGCTGGAGCGGATGCCGAGGCTGGAACGGCACTCTCTGGACTCACTGAAATGCATTCTCAGTGGTGCCAGTGCACTCTCTGGACTCACTGCTCTGCATCCCCAGTGGTGCTAGTGCACTCTCTGGACTCACTGCAGTGCATCCCCAGTGGTGCCATTGCACTCTCTGGACTCACTGCACCGCATTCCCACTGGTGCCAGTGCGCTCTCTGGACTCACTGCACTGCATCCCCAGTGGTGCCAGTGCGCTCTCAGGACTCACTGCAGGGCATCCCCAGTGGTGCCAGTGCACTCTCTGGACTCACTGCACTGCATCCCCAGTCCTGCCAGTGCACTCTCTTGACTCACTGCAGTGCATCCCCAGTGGTGCCAGTACACTCACTGGACTGACTGAAGTGCATCCCCAGTGGTGTCAGTGCACTCACTGGAGTCACTGCACTGCATCCCCAGTGGTGCAAGTGCACTCCCTGGACTCACTGCACTGCATTCCCAGTGGTGACAGTGAAGTCTTTGGACTCACTGCACTCCATCCCCACTGGTGCCTTTGCACTCCCTGGACTCACTGCACTGCTCCAGCCGCGGCAGCCGCTCCAGCCGCGGTAGCCCTCCAGCCGTGGCAGCCGCTCCACTCGGTAGCGGCTGGAGCGGCTGCCGCGGTTGGAGCGGCTGGAGCGGCTGCCGCGGCTGGAGCGGCTGCCGCGGATGGAGAGGCTGGCGAGGCTGGAGGGGCTGGAGCGGCTGCCGCGGCTGGAGCGGCTGGAGCGGCTGCCGCGGCTGGAGCGTCTGCCGCGGCTGGAGGGCCTACCGCGGGGTTGACTCGGCTGGAGCGGATACCGAGGCTGGAACGGCACTCTCTGGACTCACTGAAATGCATTCTCAGTGGTGCCAGTGCACTCTCTGGACTCACTGCTCTGCATCCCCAGTGGTGCTAGTGCACTCTGGACTCACTGCAGTGCATCCCCAGTGGTGCCAGTGCACTCTCTGGACTCACTGCACCGCATTCCCACTGGTGTCAGTGCACTCTGTGGACTCACTGCACTGCATCCCCAGTGGTGTCAGTGCACTCTCTGGACTCCCGGCACCGTATCCCCAGTGGTGCCAGTGCATTCGCTGGACTCACGGCACTGCATCCACAGTGGTGCCAGTTCGCTCTCTGGACTCACTGAAGTGCATTCTCAGTGGAGCCAGTGCACTCTCTGGACTCACTGCACTGCATCCCCAGTGGTGCCAGTGCACTCTCTGGACTCACTGCAGTGCATCCCAAGTGGTGCCAATGCACTCTCTGGACTCACTGCAGTGCATCCCCAGTGGTGCCAGTACACTCACTGGACTCACTGCACTGCATCCCCAGTGGTGCCAGTGCAGTCTCTGCACTCACTGAAGTGCATCTCCAGTGGTGCCAGAGCACTCTCTGGACTCACTGCAGTGCATCCCAGTGGTGCCAGTGCACTCTCTGGACACTCTGCACTGCATCCCCACTGGTGCCAGTGCACTCTCTGGACTCACTGCACTGCATCCCCAGTGGTGCCAGTGCACTCTCTGGACTCACTGCACTGCATCTCCAATGGTGCCAGTGCACTCTCTGGACTCACTGCACTGCATCCCCAGTGGTGCCAATGCACTCTCTGGACTCACTGCTGTGCATCCCCAGTGGTGCCAGTACACTCACTGGACTGACTGAAGTGCATTCCCAGTGGTGACATTGAAGTCTTTGGACTCACTGCACTCCATCCCCACTGGTGCCTTTGCACTCCCTGGACTCACTGCACTGCTCCAGCCGCGGCAGCCGCTCCAGCCGCGGTAGCCCTCCAGCCGTGGCAGCCGCTCCACTCGGTAGCGGCTGGAGCGGCTGCCGCGGCTGGAGCGGCTGGAGCGGCTGCCGCGGCTGGAGCGGCTGCCGCGGATGGAGAGGCTGGCGCGGCTGGAGGGGCTGGAGCGGCTGCCGCGGCTGGAGCGGCTGGAGCGGCTGCCGCGGCTGGAGCGTCTGCCGCGGCTGGAGGGGCTACCGCGGGGTTGACTCGGCTGGAGCGGATGCCGAGGCTGGAACGGCACTCTCTGGACTCACTGAAATGCATTCTCAGTGGTGCCAGTGCACTCTCTGGACTCACTGCTCTGCATCCCCAGTGGTGCTAGTGCACTCTCTGGACTCACTGCAGTGCATCCCCAGTGGTGCCATTGCACTCTCTGGACTCACTGCACCGCATTCCCACTGGTGCCAGTGCGCTCTCTGGACTCACTGCACTGCATCCCCAGTGGTGCCAGTGCGCTCTCAGGACTCACTGCAGGGCATCCCCAGTGGTGCCAGTGCACTCTCTGGACTCACTGCACTGCATCCCCAGTCCTGCCAGTGCACTCTCTTGACTCACTGCAGTGCATCCCCAGTGGTGCCAGTACACTCACTGGACTGACTGAAGTGCATCCCCAGTGATGTCAGTGCACTCACTGGAGTCACTGCACTCCATCCCCAGTGGTGCAAGTGCACTCCCTGGACTCACTGCACTGCATTCCCAGTGGTGACAGTGAAGTCTTTGGACTCACTGCACTCCATCCCCACTGGTGCCTTTGCACTCCCTGGACTCACTGCACTGCTCCAGCCGCGGCAGCCGCTCCAGCCGCGGTAGCCCTCCAGCCGTGGCAGCCGCTCCACTCGGTAGCGGCTGGAGCGGCTGCCGCGGTTGGAGCGGCTGGAGCGGCTGCCGCGGCTGGAGCGGCTGCCGCGGATGGAGAGGCTGGCGAGGCTGGAGGGGCTGGAGCGGCTGCCGCGGCTGGAGCGGCTGGAGCGGCTGCCGCGGCTGGAGCGTCTGCCGCGGCTGGAGGGCCTACCGCGGGGTTGACTCGGCTGGAGCGGATACCGAGGCTGGAACGGCACTCTCTGGACTCACTGAAATGCATTCTCAGTGGTGCCAGTGCACTCTCTGGACTCACTGCTCTGCATCCCCAGTGGTGCTAGTGCACTCTGGACTCACTGCAGTGCATCCCCAGTGGTGCCAGTGCACTCTCTGGACTCACTGCACCGCATTCCCACTGGTGTCAGTGCACTCTGTGGACTCACTGCACTGCATCCCCAGTGGTGTCAGTGCACTCTCTGGACTCCCGGCACCGTATCCCCAGTGGTGCCAGTGCATTCGCTGGACTCACGGCACTGCATCCACAGTGGTGCCAGTGCACTCTCTGGACTCACTGAAGTGCATTCTCAGTGGAGCCAGTGCACTGTCTGGACTCACTGCACTGCATCCCCAGTGGTGCCAGTGCACTCTCTGGACTCACTGCAGTGCATCCCAAGTGGTGCCAATGCACTCTCTGGACTCACTGCAGTGCATCCCCAGTGGTGCCAGTACACTCACTGGACTCACTGCACTGCATCCCCAGTGGTGCCAGTGCAGTCTCTGCACTCACTGAAGTGCATCTCCAGTGGTGCCAGAGCACTCTCTGGACTCACTGCAGTGCATCACCTGTGGTGCCAGTGCACTCTCTGGACACTCTGCACTGCATCCCCACTGGTGCCAGTGCACTCTCTGGACTCACTGCACTGCATCCCCAGTGGTGCCAGTGCACTCTCTGGACTCACTGCACTGCATCTCCAATGGTGCCAGTGCACTCTCTGGACTCACTGCACTGCATCCCCAGTGGTGCCAATGCACTCTCTGGACTCACTGCTGTGCATCCCCAGTGGTGCCAGTACACTCACTGGACTGACTGAAGTGCATTCCCAGTGGTGACATTGAAGTCTTTGGACTCACTGCACTCCATCCCCACTGGTGCCTTTGCACTCCCTGGACTCACTGCACTGCTCCAGCCGCGGCAGCCGCTCCAGCCGCGGTAGCCCTCCAGCCGTGGCAGCCGCTCCACTCGGTAGCGGCTGGAGCGGCTGCCGCGGCTGGAGCGGCTGCCGCGGCTGGAGCGGCTGCCGCGGATGGAGAGGCTGGCGCGGCTGGAGGGGCTGGAGCGGCTGCCGCGGCTGGAGCGGCTGGAGCGGCTGCCGCGGCTGGAGCGTCTGCCGCGGCTGGAGGGGCTACCGCGGGGTTGACTCGGCTGGAGCGGATGCCGAGGCTGGAACGGCACTCTCTGGACTCACTGAAATGCATTCTCAGTGGTGCCAGTGCACTCTCTGGACTCACTGCTCTGCATCCCCAGTGGTGCTAGTGCACTCTCTGGACTCACTGCAGTGCATCCCCAGTGGTGCCATTGCACTCTCTGGACTCACTGCACCGCATTCCCACTGGTGCCAGTGCGCTCTCTGGACTCACTGCACTGCATCCCCAGTGGTGCCAGTGCGCTCTCAGGACTCACTGCAGGGCATCCCCAGTGGTGCCAGTGCACTCTCTGGACTCACTGCACTGCATCCCCAGTCCTGCCAGTGCACTCTCTTGACTCACTGCAGTGCATCCCCAGTGGTGCCAGTACACTCACTGGACTGACTGAAGTGCATCCCCAGTGGTGCCAGTGCACTCTCTGGACTCACAGCACTGCATGCCCAGTGGTGCCAGTGCACTCTCTGGACTCACTGCATTGCATCCTCAGTGGTGCCAGTGCACTCTCTGGACTCACTGCACTGCATCCCCAGTCCTGCCAGTGCACTCTCTGGACTCACTGCACTGCATCCCCAATGGTGCCAGTGCACTCTCTGGACTCACTGCACTGCTCCAGCCGCGGCAGCCTCTCCAGGCGCACCAGCCGCGGCATCCGCTCCAGCCTCGGCATCCGCTCCAGCCGCGTTAACCGCTCCAGCCGCGGTAGCTCCTCCAGCCGCGCCAGCCGCTCCAGCCGCGGCAGACGCTCCAGCCGCTCCAGCCGCGGCATCCGCTCCAGCCGCTCCAGCCGCGGCAGCCGCTCCAACCGCGGCAGCCGCTCCAGTCGCGGCAGCCGCTCCAGCCGCTCCAGCCGCGGCAGCCGCTCCAGCCGCTACCGAGTGGAGCGGCTGCCACGGCTGGAGGGCTACCGCGGCTGGAGCGGCTGCCGCGGCTGGAGAGGCTGGCGCGGCTGGAGGGGCTGGAGCGGCTGCCGCGGCTGGAGCGGCTGGAGCGGCTGCCGCGGCTGGAGCGTCTGCCGCGGCTGGAGGGGCTACCGCGGGGTTGACTCGGCTGGAGCGGATGCCGAGGCTGGAACGGCACTCTCTGGACTCACTGAAATGCATTCTCAGTGGTGCCAGTGCACTCTCAGGACTCACTGCAGGGCATCCCCAGTGGTGCCAGTGCACTCTCTGGACTCACTGCACTGCATCCCCAGTCCTGCCAGTGCACTCTCTTGACTCACTGCAGTGCATCCCCAGTGGTGCCAGTACACTCACTGGACTGACTGAAGTGCATCCCCAGTGGTGTCAGTGCACTCACTGGAGTCACTGCACTGCATCCCCAGTGGTGCAAGTGCACTCCCTGGACTCACTGCACTGCATTCCCAGTGGTGACAGTGAAGTCTTTGGACTCACTGCACTCCATCCCCACTGGTGCCTTTGCACTCCCTGGACTCACTGCACTGCTCCAGCCGCGGCAGCCGCTCCAGCCGCGGTAGCCCTCCAGCCGTGGCAGCCGCTCCACTCGGTAGCGGCTGGAGCGGCTGCCGCGGTTGGAGCGGCTGGAGCGGCTGCCGCGGCTGGAGCGGCTGCCGCGGATGGAGAGGCTGGCGAGGCTGGAGGGGCTGGAGCGGCTGCCGCGGCTGGAGCGGCTGGAGCGGCTGCCGCGGCTGGAGCGTCTGCCGCGGCTGGAGGGCCTACCGCGGGGTTGACTCGGCTGGAGCGGATACCGAGGCTGGAACGGCACTCTCTGGACTCACTGAAATGCATTCTCAGTGGTGCCAGTGCACTCTCTGGACTCACTGCTCTGCATCCCCAGTGGTGCTAGTGCACTCTGGACTCACTGCAGTGCATCCCCAGTGGTGCCAGTGCACTCTCTGGACTCACTGCACCGCATTCCCACTGGTGTCAGTGCACTCTGTGGACTCACTGCACTGCATCCCCAGTGGTGTCAGTGCACTCTCTGGACTCCCGGCACCGTATCCCCAGTGGTGCCAGTGCATTCGCTGGACTCACGGCACTGCATCCACAGTGGTGCCAGTGCACTCTCTGGACTCACTGAAGTGCATTCTCAGTGGAGCCAGTGCACTCTCTGGACTCACTGCACTGCATCCCCAGTGGTGCCAGTGCACTCTCTGGACTCACTGCAGTGCATCCCAAGTGGTGCCAATGCACTCTCTGGACTCACTGCAGTGCATCCCCAGTGGTGCCAGTACACTCACTGGACTCACTGCACTGCATCCCCAGTGGTGCCAGTGCAGTCTCTGCACTCACTGAAGTGCATCTCCAGTGGTGCCAGAGCACTCTCTGGACTCACTGCAGTGCATCACCTGTGGTGCCAGTGCACTCTCTGGACACTCTGCACTGCATCCCCACTGGTGCCAGTGCACTCTCTGGACTCACTGCACTGCATCCCCAGTGGTGCCAGTGCACTCTCTGGACTCACTGCACTGCATCTCCAATGGTGCCAGTGCACTCTCTGGACTCACTGCACTGCATCCCCAGTGGTGCCAATGCACTCTCTGGACTCACTGCTGTGCATCCCCAGTGGTGCCAGTACACTCACTGGACTGACTGAAGTGCATTCCCAGTGGTGACATTGAAGTCTTTGGACTCACTGCACTCCATCCCCACTGGTGCCTTTGCACTCCCTGGACTCACTGCACTGCTCCAGCCGCGGCAGCCGCTCCAGCCGCGGTAGCCCTCCAGCCGTGGCAGCCGCTCCACTCGGTAGCGGCTGGAGCGGCTGCCGCGGCTGGAGCGGCTGCCGCGGCTGGAGCGGCTGCCGCGGATGGAGAGGCTGGCGCGGCTGGAGGGGCTGGAGCGGCTGCCGCGGCTGGAGCGGCTGGAGCGGCTGCCGCGGCTGGAGCGTCTGCCGCGGCTGGAGGGGCTACCGCGGGGTTGACTCGGCTGGAGCGGATGCCGAGGCTGGAACGGCACTCTCTGGACTCACTGAAATGCATTCTCAGTGGTGCCAGTGCACTCTCTGGACTCACTGCTCTGCATCCCCAGTGGTGCTAGTGCACTCTCTGGACTCACTGCAGTGCATCCCCAGTGGTGCCATTGCACTCTCTGGACTCACTGCACCGCATTCCCACTGGTGCCAGTGCGCTCTCTGGACTCACTGCACTGCATCCCCAGTGGTGCCAGTGCGCTCTCAGGACTCACTGCAGGGCATCCCCAGTGGTGCCAGTGCACTCTCTGGACTCACTGCACTGCATCCCCAGTCCTGCCAGTGCACTCTCTTGACTCACTGCAGTGCATCCCCAGTGGTGCCAGTACACTCACTGGACTGACTGAAGTGCATCCCCAGTGGTGCCAGTGCACTCTCTGGACTCACAGCACTGCATGCCCAGTGGTGCCAGTGCACTCTCTGGACTCACTGCATTGCATCCTCAGTGGTGCCAGTGCACTCTCTGGACTCACTGCACTGCATCCCCAGTCCTGCCAGTGCACTCTCTGGACTCACTGCACTGCATCCCCAATGGTGCCAGTGCACTCTCTGGACTCACTGCACTGCTCCAGCCGCGGCAGCCTCTCCAGGCGCACCAGCCGCGGCATCCGCTCCAGCCTCGGCATCCGCTCCAGCCGCGTTAACCGCTCCAGCCGCGGTAGCTCCTCCAGCCGCGCCAGCCGCTCCAGCCGCGGCAGCCGCTCCAGCCGCTCCAGCCGCGGCATCCGCTCCAGCCGCTCCAGCCGCGGCAGCCGCTCCAACCGCGGCAGCCGCTCCAGTCGCGGCAGCCGCTCCAGCCGCTCCAGCCGCGGCAGCCGCTCCAGCCGCTACCGAGTGGAGCGGCTGCCACGGCTGGAGGGCTACCGCGGCTGGAGCGGCTGCCGCGGCTGGAGAGGCTGGCGCGGCTGGAGGGGCTGGAGCGGCTGCCGCGGCTGGAGCGGCTGGAGCGGCTGCCGCGGCTGGAGCGTCTGCCGCGGCTGGAGGGGCTACAGCGGGGTTGACTCGGCTGGAGCGGATGCCGAGGCTGGAACGGCACTCTCTGGACTCACTGAAATGCATTCTCAGTGGTGCCAGTGCACTCTCAGGACTCACTGCAGGGCATCCCCAGTGGTGCCAGTGCACTCTCTGGACTCACTGCACTGCATCCCCAGTCCTGCCAGTGCACTCTCTTGACTCACTGCAGTGCATCCCCAGTGGTGCCAGTACACTCACTGGACTGACTGAAGTGCATCCCCAGTGGTGTCAGTGCACTCACTGGAGTCACTGCACTGCATCCCCAGTGGTGCAAGTGCACTCCCTGGACTCACTGCACTGCATTCCCAGTGGTGACAGTGAAGTCTTTGGACTCACTGCACTCCATCCCCACTGGTGCCTTTGCACTCCCTGGACTCACTGCACTGCTCCAGCCGCGGCAGCCGCTCCAGCCGCGGTAGCCCTCCAGCCGTGGCAGCCGCTCCACTCGGTAGCGGCTGGAGCGGCTGCCGCGGTTGGAGCGGCTGGAGCGGCTGCCGCGGCTGGAGCGGCTGCCGCGGATGGAGAGGCTGGCGAGGCTGGAGGGGCTGGAGGGGCTGCCGCGGCTGGAGCGGCTGGAGCGGCTGCCGCGGCTGGAGCGTCTGCCGCGGCTGGAGGGCCTACCGCGGGGTTGACTCGGCTGGAGCGGATACCGAGGCTGGAACGGCACTCTCTGGACTCACTGAAATGCATTCTCAGTGCTGCCAGTGCACTCTCTGGACTCACTGCTCTGCATCCCCAGTGGTGCTAGTGCACTCTGGACTCACTGCAGTGCATCCCCAGTGGTGCCAGTGCACTCTCTGGACTCACTGCACCGCATCCCCAGTGGTGTCAGTGCACTCTCTGGACTCCCGGCACCGTATCCCCAGTGGTGCCAGTGCATTCGCTGGACTCACGGCACTGCATCCACAGTGGTGCCAGTGCACTCTCTGGACTCACTGAAGTGCATTCTCAGTGGAGCCAGTGCACTCTCTGGACTCACTGCACTGCATCCCCAGTGGTGCCAGTGCACTCTCTGGACTCACTGCAGTGCATCCCAAGTGGTGCCAATGCACTCTCTGGACTCACTGCAGTGCATCCCCAGTGGTGCCAGTACACTCACTGGACTCACTGCACTGCATCCCCAGTGGTGCCAGTGCAGTCTCTGCACTCACTGAAGTGCATCTCCAGTGGTGCCAGAGCACTCTCTGGACTCACTGCAGTGCATCACCTGTGGTGCCAGTGCACTCTCTGGACACTCTGCACTGCATCCCCACTGGTGCCAGTGCACTCTCTGGACTCACTGCACTGCATCCCCAGTGGTGCCAGTGCACTCTCTGGACTCACTGCACTGCATCTCCAATGGTGCCAGTGCACTCTCTGGACTCACTGCACTGCATCCCCAGTGGTGCCAATGCACTCTCTGGACTCACTGCTGTGCATCCCCAGTGGTGCCAGTACACTCACTGGACTGACTGAAGTGCATTCCCAGTGGTGACATTGAAGTCTTTGGACTCACTGCACTCCATCCCCACTGGTGCCTTTGCACTCCCTGGACTCACTGCACTGCTCCAGCCGCGGCAGCCGCTCCAGCCGCGGTAGCCCTCCAGCCGTGGCAGCCGCTCCACTCGGTAGCGGCTGGAGCGGCTGCCGCGGCTGGAGCGGCTGGAGCGGCTGCCGCGGCTGGAGCGTCTGCCGCGGCTGGAGGGGCTACCGCGGGGTTGACTCGGCTGGAGCGGATGCCGAGGCTGGAACGGCACTCTCTGGACTCACTGAAATGCATTCTCAGTGGTGCCAGTGCACTCTCTGGACTCACTGCTCTGCATCCCCAGTGGTGCTAGTGCACTCTCTGGACTCACTGCAGTGCATCCCCAGTGGTGCCATTGCACTCTCTGGACTCACTGCACCGCATTCCCACTGGTGCCAGTGCGCTCTCTGGACTCACTGCACTGCATCCCCAGTGGTGCCAGTGCGCTCTCAGGACTCACTGCAGGGCATCCCCAGTGGTGCCAGTGCACTCTCTGGACTCACTGCACTGCATCCCCAGTCCTGCCAGTGCACTCTCTTGACTCACTGCAGTGCATCCCCAGTGGTGCCAGTACACTCACTGGACTGACTGAAGTGCATCCCCAGTGGTGCCAGTGCACTCTCTGGACTCACAGCACTGCATGCCCAGTGGTGCCAGTGCACTCTCTGGACTCACTGCATTGCATCCTCAGTGGTGCCAGTGCACTCTCTGGACTCACTGCACTGCATCCCCAGTCCTGCCAGTGCACTCTCTGGACTCACTGCACTGCATCCCCAATGGTGCCAGTGCACTCTCTGGACTCACTGCACTGCTCCAGCCGCGGCAGCCTCTCCAGGCGCACCAGCCGCGGCATCCGCTCCAGCCTCGGCATCCGCTCCAGCCGCGTTAACCGCTCCAGCCGCGGTAGCTCCTCCAGCCGCGCCAGCCGCTCCAGCCGCGGCAGCCGCTCCAGCCGCTCCAGCCGCGGCATCCGCTCCAGCCGCTCCAGCCGCGGCAGCCGCTCCAACCGCGGCAGCCGCTCCAGTCGCGGCAGCCGCTCCAGCCGCTCCAGCCGCGGCAGCCGCTCCAGCCGCTACCGAGTGGAGCGGCTGCCACGGCTGGAGGGCTACCGCGGCTGGAGCGGCTGCCGCGGCTGGAGAGGCTGGCGCGGCTGGAGGGGCTGGAGCGGCTGCCGCGGCTGGAGCGGCTGGAGCGGCTGCCGCGGCTGGAGCGTCTGCCGCGGCTGGAGGGGCTACCGCGGGGTTGACTCGGCTGGAGCGGATGCCGAGGCTGGAACGGCACTCTCTGGACTCACTGAAATGCATTCTCAGTGGTGCCAGTGCACTCTCAGGACTCACTGCAGGGCATCCCCAGTGGTGCCAGTGCACTCTCTGGACTCACTGCACTGCATCCCCAGTCCTGCCAGTGCACTCTCTTGACTCACTGCAGTGCATCCCCAGTGGTGCCAGTACACTCACTGGACTGACTGAAGTGCATCCCCAGTGGTGTCAGTGCACTCACTGGAGTCACTGCACTGCATCCCCAGTGGTGCAAGTGCACTCCCTGGACTCACTGCACTGCATTCCCAGTGGTGACAGTGAAGTCTTTGGACTCACTGCACTCCATCCCCACTGGTGCCTTTGCACTCCCTGGACTCACTGCACTGCTCCAGCCGCGGCAGCCGCTCCAGCCGCGGTAGCCCTCCAGCCGTGGCAGCCGCTCCACTCGGTAGCGGCTGGAGCGGCTGCCGCGGTTGGAGCGGCTGGAGCGGCTGCCGCGGCTGGAGCGGCTGCCGCGGATGGAGAGGCTGGCGAGGCTGGAGGGGCTGGAGCGGCTGCCGCGGCTGGAGCGGCTGGAGCGGCTGCCGCGGCTGGAGCGTCTGCCGCGGCTGGAGGGCCTACCGCGGGGTTGACTCGGCTGGAGCGGATACCGAGGCTGGAACGGCACTCTCTGGACTCACTGAAATGCATTCTCAGTGGTGCCAGTGCACTCTCTGGACTCACTGCTCTGCATCCCCAGTGGTGCTAGTGCACTCTGGACTCACTGCAGTGCATCCCCAGTGGTGCCAGTGCACTCTCTGGACTCACTGCACCGCATTCCCACTGGTGTCAGTGCACTCTGTGGACTCACTGCACTGCATCCCCAGTGGTGTCAGTGCACTCTCTGGACTCCCGGCACCGTATCCCCAGTGGTGCCAGTGCATTCGCTGGACTCACGGCACTGCATCCACAGTGGTGCCAGTGCACTCTCTGGACTCACTGAAGTGCATTCTCAGTGGAGCCAGTGCACTCTCTGGACTCACTGCACTGCATCCCCAGTGGTGCCAGTGCACTCTCTGGACTCACTGCAGTGCATCCCAAGTGGTGCCAATGCACTCTCTGGACTCACTGCAGTGCATCCCCAGTGGTGCCAGTACACTCACTGGACTCACTGCACTGCATCCCCAGTGGTGCCAGTGCAGTCTCTGCACTCACTGAAGTGCATCTCCAGTGGTGCCAGAGCACTCTCTGGACTCACTGCAGTGCATCACCTGTGGTGCCAGTGCACTCTCTGGACACTCTGCACTGCATCCCCACTGGTGCCAGTGCACTCTCTGGACTCACTGCACTGCATCCCCAGTGGTGCCAGTGCACTCTCTGGACTCACTGCACTGCATCTCCAATGGTGCCAGTGCACTCTCTGGACTCACTGCACTGCATCCCCAGTGGTGCCAATGCACTCTCTGGACTCACTGCTGTGCATCCCCAGTGGTGCCAGTACACTCACTGGACTGACTGAAGTGCATTCCCAGTGGTGACATTGAAGTCTTTGGACTCACTGCACTCCATCCCCACTGGTGCCTTTGCACTCCCTGGACTCACTGCACTGCTCCAGCCGCGGCAGCCGCTCCAGCCGCGGTAGCCCTCCAGCCGTGGCAGCCGCTCCACTCGGTAGCGGCTGGAGCGGCTGCCGCGGCTGGAGCGGCTGGAGCGGCTGCCGCGGCTGGAGCGGCTGCCGCGGATGGAGAGGCTGGCGCGGCTGGAGGGGCTGGAGCGGCTGCCGCGGCTGGAGCGGCTGGAGCGGCTGCCGCGGCTGGAGCGTCTGCCGCGGCTGGAGGGGCTACCGCGGGGTTGACTCGGCTGGAGCGGATGCCGAGGCTGGAACGGCACTCTCTGGACTCACTGAAATGCATTCTCAGTGGTGCCAGTGCACTCTCTGGACTCACTGCTCTGCATCCCCAGTGGTGCTAGTGCACTCTCTGGACTCACTGCAGTGCATCCCCAGTGGTGCCATTGCACTCTCTGGACTCACTGCACCGCATTCCCACTGGTGCCAGTGCGCTCTCTGGACTCACTGCACTGCATCCCCAGTGGTGCCAGTGCGCTCTCAGGACTCACTGCAGGGCATCCCCAGTGGTGCCAGTGCACTCTCTGGACTCACTGCACTGCATCCCCAGTCCTGCCAGTGCACTCTCTTGACTCACTGCAGTGCATCCCCAGTGGTGCCAGTACACTCACTGGACTGACTGAAGTGCATCCCCAGTGGTGCCAGTGCACTCTCTGGACTCACAGCACTGCATGCCCAGTGGTGCCAGTGCACTCTCTGGACTCACTGCATTGCATCCTCAGTGGTGCCAGTGCACTCTCTGGACTCACTGCACTGCATCCCCAGTCCTGCCAGTGCACTCTCTGGACTCACTGCACTGCATCCCCAATGTAGCCAGTGCACTCTCTGGACTCACTGCACTGCTCCAGCCGCGGCAGCCTCTCCAGGCGCACCAGCCGCGGCATCCGCTCCAGCCTCGGCATCCGCTCCAGCCGCGTTAACCGCTCCAGCCGCGGTAGCTCCTCCAGCCGCGCCAGCCGCTCCAGCCGCGGCAGCCGCTCCAGCCGCTCCAGCCGCGGCATCCGCTCCAGCCGCTCCAGCCGCGGCAGCCGCTCCAACCGCGGCAGCCGCTCCAGTCGCGGCAGCCGCTCCAGCCGCTCCAGCCGCGGCAGCCGCTCCAGCCGCTACCGAGTGGAGCGGCTGCCACGGCTGGAGGGCTACCGCGGCTGGAGCGGCTGCCGCGGCTGGAGAGGCTGGCGCGGCTGGAGGGGCTGGAGCGGCTGCCGCGGCTGGAGCGGCTGGAGCGGCTGCCGCGGCTGGAGCGTCTGCCGCGGCTGGAGGGGCTACCGCGGGGTTGACTCGGCTGGAGCGGATGCCGAGGCTGGAACGGCACTCTCTGGACTCACTGAAATGCATTCTCAGTGGTGCCAGTGCACTCTCAGGACTCACTGCAGGGCATCCCCAGTGGTGCCAGTGCACTCTCTGGACTCACTGCACTGCATCCCCAGTCCTGCCAGTGCACTCTCTTGACTCACTGCAGTGCATCCCCAGTGGTGCCAGTACACTCACTGGACTGACTGAAGTGCATCCCCAGTGGTGTCAGTGCACTCACTGGAGTCACTGCACTGCATCCCCAGTGGTGCAAGTGCACTCCCTGGACTCACTGCACTGCATTCCCAGTGGTGACAGTGAAGTCTTTGGACTCACTGCACTCCATCCCCACTGGTGCCTTTGCACTCCCTGGACTCACTGCACTGCTCCAGCCGCGGCAGCCGCTCCAGCCGCGGTAGCCCTCCAGCCGTGGCAGCCGCTCCACTCGGTAGCGGCTGGAGCGGCTGCCGCGGTTGGAGCGGCTGGAGCGGCTGCCGCGGCTGGAGCGGCTGCCGCGGATGGAGAGGCTGGCGAGGCTGGAGGGGCTGGAGCGGCTGCCGCGGCTGGAGCGGCTGGAGCGGCTGCCGCGGCTGGAGCGTCTGCCGCGGCTGGAGGGCCTACCGCGGGGTTGACTCGGCTGGAGCGGATACCGAGGCTGGAACGGCACTCTCTGGACTCACTGAAATGCATTCTCAGTGGTGCCAGTGCACTCTCTGGACTCACTGCTCTGCATCCCCAGTGGTGCTAGTGCACTCTGGACTCACTGCAGTGCATCCCCAGTGGTGCCAGTGCACTCTCTGGACTCACTGCACCGCATTCCCACTGGTGTCAGTGCACTCTGTGGACTCACTGCACTGCATCCCCAGTGGTGTCAGTGCACTCTCTGGACTCCCGGCACCGTATCCCCAGTGGTGCCAGTGCATTCGCTGGACTCACGGCACTGCATCCACAGTGGTGCCAGTGCACTCTCTGGACTCACTGAAGTGCATTCTCAGTGGAGCCAGTGCACTCTCTGGACTCACTGCACTGCATCCCCAGTGGTGCCAGTGCACTCTCTGGACTCACTGCAGTGCATCCCAAGTGGTGCCAATGCACTCTCTGGACTCACTGCAGTGCATCCCCAGTGGTGCCAGTACACTCACTGGACTCACTGCACTGCATCCCCAGTGGTGCCAGTGCAGTCTCTGCACTCACTGAAGTGCATCTCCAGTGGTGCCAGAGCACTCTCTGGACTCACTGCAGTGCATCACCTGTGGTGCCAGTGCACTCTCTGGACACTCTGCACTGCATCCCCACTGGTGCCAGTGCACTCTCTGGACTCACTGCACTGCATCCCCAGTGGTGCCAGTGCACTCTCTGGACTCACTGCACTGCATCTCCAATGGTGCCAGTGCACTCTCTGGACTCACTGCACTGCATCCCCAGTGGTGCCAATGCACTCTCTGGACTCACTGCTGTGCATCCCCAGTGGTGCCAGTACACTCACTGGACTGACTGAAGTGCATTCCCAGTGGTGACATTGAAGTCTTTGGACTCACTGCACTCCATCCCCACTGGTGCCTTTGCACTCCCTGGACTCACTGCACTGCTCCAGCCGCGGCAGCCGCTCCAGCCGCGGTAGCCCTCCAGCCGTGGCAGCCGCTCCACTCGGTAGCGGCTGGAGCGGCTGCCGCGGCTGGAGCGGCTGGAGCGGCTGCCGCGGCTGGAGCGGCTGCCGCGGATGGAGAGGCTGGCGCGGCTGGAGGGGCTGGAGCGGCTGCCGCGGCTGGAGCGGCTGGAGCGGCTGCCGCGGCTGGAGCGGCTGCCGCGGATGGAGAGGCTGGCGCGGCTGGAGGGGCTGGAGCGGCTGCCGCGGCTGGAGCGGCTGGAGCGGCTGCCGCGGCTGGAGCGGCTGCCGCGGATGGAGCGGCTGCCGCGGCTGGAGCGGCTGGAGCGGCTGCCGCGGCTGGAGCGTCTGCCGCGGCTGGAGGGGCTACCGCGGGGTTGACTCGGCTGGAGCGGATGCCGAGGCTGGAACGGCACTCTCTGGACTCACTGAAATGCATTCTCAGTGGTGCCAGTGCACTCTCTGGACTCACTGCTCTGCATCCCCAGTGGTGCTAGTGCACTCTCTGGACTCACTGCAGTGCATCCCCAGTGGTGCCATTGCACTCTCTGGACTCACTGCACCGCATTCCCACTGGTGCCAGTGCGCTCTCTGGACTCACTGCACTGCATCCCCAGTGGTGCCAGTGCGCTCTCAGGACTCACTGCAGGGCATCCCCAGTGGTGCCAGTGCACTCTCTGGACTCACTGCACTGCATCCCCAGTCCTGCCAGTGCACTCTCTTGACTCACTGCAGTGCATCCCCAGTGGTGCCAGTACACTCACTGGACTGACTGAAGTGCATCCCCAGTGGTGCCAGTGCACTCTCTGGACTCACAGCACTGCATGCCCAGTGGTGCCAGTGCACTCTCTGGACTCACTGCATTGCATCCTCAGTGGTGCCAGTGCACTCTCTGGACTCACTGCACTGCATCCCCAGTCCTGCCAGTGCACTCTCTGGACTCACTGCACTGCATCCCCAATGGTGCCAGTGCACTCTCTGGACTCACTGCACTGCTCCAGCCGCTGCAGCCTCTCCAGGCGCACCAGCCGCGGCATCCGCTCCAGCCTCGGCATCCGCTCCAGCCGCGTTAACCGCTCCAGCCGCGGCATCCGCTCCAGCCGCTCCAGCCGCGGCAGCCGCTCCAACCGCGGCAGCCGCTCCAGTCGCGGCAGCCGCTCCAGCCGCTCCAGCCGCGGCAGCCGCTCCAGCCGCTACCGAGTGGAGCGGCTGCCACGGCTGGAGGGCTACCGCGGCTGGAGCGGCTGCCGCGGCTGGAGAGGCTGGCGCGGCTGGAGGGGCTGGAGCGGCTGCCGCGGCTGGAGCGGCTGGAGCGGCTGCCGCGGCTGGAGCGTCTGCCGCGGCTGGAGGGGCTACCGCGGGGTTGACTCGGCTGGAGCGGATGCCGAGGCTGGAACGGCACTCTCTGGACTCACTGAAATGCATTCTCAGTGGTGCCAGTGCACTCTCTGGACTCACTGCAGTGCATCCCCAGTGGTGCCAGTGCACTCTCTGGACTCACTGCACTGCATCCCCAGTCCTGCCAGTGCACTCTCTTGACTCACTGCAGTGCATCCCCAGTGGTGCCAGTACACTCACTGGACTGACTGAAGTGCATCCCCAGTGGTGTCAGTGCACTCACTGGAGTCACTGCACTGCATCCCCAGTGGTGCAAGTGCACTCCCTGGACTCACTGCACTGCATTCCCAGTGGTGACAGTGAAGTCTTTGGACTCACTGCACTCCATCCCCACTGGTGCCTTTGCACTCCCTGGACTCACTGCACTGCTCCAGCCGCGGCAGCCGCTCCAGCCGCGGTAGCCCTCCAGCCGTGGCAGCCGCTCCACTCGGTAGCGGCTGGAGCGGCTGCCGCGGTTGGAGCGGCTGGAGCGGCTGCCGCGGCTGGAGCGGCTGCCGCGGATGGAGAGGCTGGCGAGGCTGGAGGGGCTGGAGCGGCTGCCGCGGCTGGAGCGGCTGGAGCGGCTGCCGCGGCTGGAGCGTCTGCCGCGGCTGGAGGGCCTACCGCGGGGTTGACTCGGCTGGAGCGGATACCGAGGCTGGAACGGCACTCTCTGGACTCACTGAAATGCATTCTCAGTGGTGCCAGTGCACTCTCTGGACTCACTGCTCTGCATCCCCAGTGGTGCTAGTGCACTCTGGACTCACTGCAGTGCATCCCCAGTGGTGCCAGTGCACTCTCTGGACTCACTGCACCGCATTCCCACTGGTGTCAGTGCACTCTGTGGACTCACTGCACTGCATCCCCAGTGGTGTCAGTGCACTCTCTGGACTCCCGGCACCGTATCCCCAGTGGTGCCAGTGCATTCGCTGGACTCACGGCACTGCATCCACAGTGGTGCCAGTGCACTCTCTGGACTCACTGAAGTGCATTCTCAGTGGAGCCAGTGCACTCTCTGGACTCACTGCACTGCATCCCCAGTGGTGCCAGTGCACTCTCTGGACTCACTGCAGTGCATCCCAAGTGGTGCCAATGCACTCTCTGGACTCACTGCAGTGCATCCCCAGTGGTGCCAGTACACTCACTGGACTCACTGCACTGCATCCCCAGTGGTGCCAGTGCAGTCTCTGCACTCACTGAAGTGCATCTCCAGTGGTGCCAGAGCACTCTCTGGACTCACTGCAGTGCATCCCAGTGGTGCCAGTGCACTCTCTGGACACTCTGCACTGCATCCCCACTGGTGCCAGTGCACTCTCTGGACTCACTGCACTGCATCCCCAGTGGTGCCAGTGCACTCTCTGGACTCACTGCACCGCATTCCCACTGGTGTCAGTGCACTCTCTGGACTCACTGCACTGCATCCCCAGTGGTGCCAGTGCACTCTCTGGACTCACTGCACTGCATCCCCAGTGGTGCCAGTGCACTCTCTGGACTCACTGCACTGCATCTCCAATGGTGCCAGTGCACTCTCTGGACTCACTGCACTGCATCCCCAGTGGTGCCAGTGCACTCTCTGGACTCACTGCACTGCATCTCCAATGGTGCCAGTGCACTCTCTGGACTCACTGCACTGCATCCCCACTGGTGCCAGTGCACTCTCTGGACTCACTGCAGTGCATCCCAAGTGGTGCCAATGCACTCTCTGGACTCACTGCAGTGCATCCCCAGTGGTGCCAGTACACTCACTGGACTCACTGCACTGCATCCCCAGTGGTGCCAGTGCAGTCTCTGCACTCACTGAAGTGCATCTCCAGTGGTGCCAGAGCACTCTCTGGACTCACTGCACTGAATCCCCACTGGTGCCAGTGCACTCTCTGGACTCACTGCACTGCATCCCCACTGGTGCCAGTGCACTCTCTGGACTCACTGCACTGCATCCCCAGTGGTGCCAGTGCACTCTCTGGACTCACTGCACTGCATCTCCAATGGTGCCAGTGCACTCTCTGGACTCACTGCACTGCATCCCCAGTGGTGCCAATGCACTCTCTGGACTCACTGCTGTGCATCCCCAGTGGTGCCAGTACACTCACTGGACTGACTGAAGTGCATTCCCAGTGGTGACATTGAAGTCTTTGGACTCACTGCACTCCATCCCCACTGGTGCCTTTGCACTCCCTGGACTCACTGCACTGCTCCAGCCGCGGCAGCCGCTCCAGCCGCGGTAGCCCTCCAGCCGTGGCAGCCGCTCCACTCGGTAGCGGCTGGAGCGGCTGCCGCGGCTGGAGCGGCTGGAGCGGCTGCCGCGGCTGGAGCGGCTGCCGCGGATGGAGAGGCTGGCGCGGCTGGAGGGGCTGGAGCGGCTGCCGCGGCTGGAGCGGCTGGAGCGGCTGCCGCGGCTGAAGCGTCTGCCGCGGCTGGAGGGGCTACCGCGGGGTTGACTCGGCTGGAGCGGATGCCGAGGCTGGAACGGCACTCTCTGGACTCACTGAAATGCATTCTCAGTGGTGCCAGTGCACTCTCTGGACTCACTGCTCTGCATCCCCAGTGGTGCTAGTGCACTCTCTGGACTCACTGCAGTGCATCCCCAGTGGTGCCATTGCACTCTCTGGACTCACTGCACCGCATTCCCACTGGTGCCAGTGCGCTCTCTGGACTCACTGCACTGCATCCCCAGTGGTGCCAGTGCGCTCTCAGGACTCACTGCAGGGCATCCCCAGTGGTGCCAGTGCACTCTCTGGACTCACTGCACTGCATCCCCAGTCCTGCCAGTGCACTCTCTTGACTCACTGCAGTGCATCCCCAGTGGTGCCAGTACACTCACTGGACTGACTGAAGTGCATCCCCAGTGGTGTCAGTGCACTCACTGGAGTCACTGCACTGCATCCCCAGTGGTGCAAGTGCACTCCCTGGACTCACTGCACTGCATTCCCAGTGGTGACAGTGAAGTCTTTGGACTCACTGCACTCCATCCCCACTGGTGCCTTTGCACTCCCTGGACTCACTGCACTGCTCCAGCCGCGGCAGCCGCTCCAGCCGCGGTAGCCCTCCAGCCGTGGCAGCCGCTCCACTCGGTAGCGGCTGGAGCGGCTGCCGCGGTTGGAGCGGCTGGAGCGGCTGCCGCGGCTGGAGCGGCTGCCGCGGATGGAGAGGCTGGCGAGGCTGGAGGGGCTGGAGCGGCTGCCGCGGCTGGAGCGGCTGGAGCGGCTGCCGCGGCTGGAGCGTCTGCCGCGGCTGGAGGGCCTACCGCGGGGTTGACTCGGCTGGAGCGGATACCGAGGCTGGAACGGCACTCTCTGGACTCACTGAAATGCATTCTCAGTGGTGCCAGTGCACTCTCTGGACTCACTGCTCTGCATCCCCAGTGGTGCTAGTGCACTCTGGACTCACTGCAGTGCATCCCCAGTGGTGCCAGTGCACTCTCTGGACTCACTGCACCGCATTCCCACTGGTGTCAGTGCACTCTGTGGACTCACTGCACTGCATCCCCAGTGGTGTCAGTGCACTCTCTGGACTCCCGGCACCGTATCCCCAGTGGTGCCAGTGCATTCGCTGGACTCACGGCACTGCATCCAAAGTGGTGCCAGTACACTCTCTGGACTCACTGAAGTGCATTCTCAGTGGAGCCAGTGCACTCTCTGGACTCACTGCACTGCATCCCCAGTGGTGCCAGTGCACTCTCTGGACTCACTGCAGTGCATCCCCAGTGGTGCCAGTACACTCACTGGACTCACTGCACTGCATCCCCAGTGGTGCCAGTGCAGTCTCTGCACTCACTGAAGTGCATCTCCAGTGGTGCCAGAGCACTCTCTGGACTCACTGCAGTGCATCCCAGTGGTGCCAGTGCACTCTCTGGACACTCTGCACTGCATCCCCACTGGTGCCAGTGCACTCTCTGGACTCACTGCACTGCATCCCCAGTGGTGCCAGTGCACTCTCTGGACTCACTGCACTGCATCTCCAATGGTGCCAGTGCACTCTCTGGACTCACTGCACTGCATCCCCAGTGGTGCCAATGCACTCTCTGGACTCACTGCTGTGCATCCCCAGTGGTGCCAGTACACTCACTGGACTGACTGAAGTGCATTCCCAGTGGTGACATTGAAGTCTTTGGACTCACTGCACTCCATCCCCACTGGTGCCTTTGCACTCCCTGGACTCACTGCACTGCTCCAGCCGCGGCAGCCGCTCCAGCCGCGGTAGCCCTCCAGCCGTGGCAGCCGCTCCACTCGGTAGCGGCTGGAGCGGCTGCCGCGGCTGGAGCGGCTGGAGCGGCTGCCGCGGCTGGAGCGGCTGCCGCGGATGGAGAGGCTGGCGCGGCTGGAGGGGCTGGAGCGGCTGCCGCGGCTGGAGCGGCTGGAGCGGCTGCCGCGGCTGGAGCGTCTGCCGCGGCTGGAGGGGCTACCGCGGGGTTGACTCGGCTGGAGCGGATGCCGAGGCTGGAACGGCACTCTCTGGACTCACTGAAATGCATTCTCAGTGGTGCCAGTGCACTCTCTGGACTCACTGCTCTGCATCCCCAGTGGTGCTAGTGCACTCTCTGGACTCACTGCAGTGCATCCCCAGTGGTGCCATTGCACTCTCTGGACTCACTGCACCGCATTCCCACTGGTGCCAGTGCGCTCTCTGGACTCACTGCACTGCATCCCCAGTGGTGCCAGTGCGCTCTCAGGACTCACTGCAGGGCATCCCCAGTGGTGCCAGTGCACTCTCTGGACTCACTGCACTGCATCCCCAGTCCTGCCAGTGCACTCTCTTGACTCACTGCAGTGCATCCCCAGTGGTGCCAGTACACTCACTGGACTGACTGAAGTGCATCCCCAGTGGTGTCAGTGCACTCACTGGAGTCACTGCACTGCATCCCCAGTGGTGCAAGTGCACTCCCTGGACTCACTGCACTGCATTCCCAGTGGTGACAGTGAAGTCTTTGGACTCACTGCACTCCATCCCCACTGGTGCCTTTGCACTCCCTGGACTCACTGCACTGCTCCAGCCGCGGCAGCCGCTCCAGCCGCGGTAGCCCTCCAGCCGTGGCAGCCGCTCCACTCGGTAGCGGCTGGAGCGGCTGCCGCGGTTGGAGCGGCTGGAGCGGCTGCCGCGGCTGGAGCGGCTGCCGCGGATGGAGAGGCTGGCGAGGCTGGAGGGGCTGGAGCGGCTGCCGCGGCTGGAGCGGCTGGAGCGGCTGCCGCGGCTGGAGCGTCTGCCGCGGCTGGAGGGCCTACCGCGGGGTTGACTCGGCTGGAGCGGATACCGAGGCTGGAACGGCACTCTCTGGACTCACTGAAATGCATTCTCAGTGGTGCCAGTGCACTCTCTGGACTCACTGCTCTGCATCCCCAGTGGTGCTAGTGCACTCTGGACTCACTGCAGTGCATCCCCAGTGGTGCCAGTGCACTCTCTGGACTCACTGCACCGCATTCCCACTGGTGTCAGTGCACTCTGTGGACTCACTGCACTGCATCCCCAGTGGTGTCAGTGCACTCTCTGGACTCCCGGCACCGTATCCACAGTGGTGCCAGTGCACTCTCTGGACTCACTGAAGTGCATTCTCAGTGGAGCCAGTGCACTCTCTGGACTCACTGCACTGCATCCCCAGTGGTGCCAGTGCACTCTCTGGACTCACTGCAGTGCATCCCAAGTGGTGCCAATGCACTCTCTGGACTCACTGCAGTGCATCCCCAGTGGTGCCAGTACACTCACTGGACTCACTGCACTGCATCCCCAGTGGTGCCAGTGCAGTCTCTGCACTCACTGAAGTGCATCTCCAGTGGTGCCAGAGCACTCTCTGGACTCACTGCAGTGCATCACCTGTGGTGCCAGTGCACTCTCTGGACACTCTGCACTGCATCCCCACTGGTGCCAGTGCACTCTCTGGACTCACTGCACTGCATCCCCAGTGGTGCCAGTGCACTCTCTGGACTCACTGCACTGCATCTCCAATGGTGCCAGTGCACTCTCTGGACTCACTGCACTGCATCCCCAGTGGTGCCAATGCACTCTCTGGACTCACTGCTGTGCATCCCCAGTGGTGCCAGTACACTCACTGGACTGACTGAAGTGCATTCCCAGTGGTGACATTGAAGTCTTTGGACTCACTGCACTCCATCCCCACTGGTGCCTTTGCACTCCCTGGACTCACTGCACTGCTCCAGCCGCGGCAGCCGCTCCAGCCGCGGTAGCCCTCCAGCCGTGGCAGCCGCTCCACTCGGTAGCGGCTGGAGCGGCTGCCGCGGCTGGAGCGGCTGCCGCGGCTGGAGCGGCTGCCGCGGATGGAGAGGCTGGCGCGGCTGGAGGGGCTGGAGCGGCTGCCGCGGCTGGAGCGGCTGGAGCGGCTGCCGCGGCTGGAGCGTCTGCCGCGGCTGGAGGGGCTACCGCGGGGTTGACTCGGCTGGAGCGGATGCCGAGGCTGGAACGGCACTCTCTGGACTCACTGAAATGCATTCTCAGTGGTGCCAGTGCACTCTCTGGACTCACTGCTCTGCATCCCCAGTGGTGCTAGTGCACTCTCTGGACTCACTGCAGTGCATCCCCAGTGGTGCCATTGCACTCTCTGGACTCACTGCACCGCATTCCCACTGGTGCCAGTGCTCTCTCTGGACTCACTGCACTGCATCCCCAGTGGTGCCAGTGCGCTCTCAGGACTCACTGCAGGGCATCCCCAGTGGTGCCAGTGCACTCTCTGGACTCACTGCACTGCATCCCCAGTCCTGCCAGTGCACTCTCTTGACTCACTGCAGTGCATCCCCAGTGGTGCCAGTACACTCACTGGACTGACTGAAGTGCATCCCCAGTGGTGCCAGTGCACTCTCTGGACTCACAGCACTGCATGCCCAGTGGTGCCAGTGCACTCTCTGGACTCACTGCATTGCATCCTCAGTGGTGCCAGTGCACTCTCTGGACTCACTGCACTGCATCCCCAGTCCTGCCAGTGCACTCTCTGGACTCACTGCACTGCATCCCCAATGGTGCCAGTGCACTCTCTGGACTCACTGCACTGCTCCAGCCGCGGCAGCCTCTCCAGGCGCACCAGCCGCGGCATCCGCTCCAGCCTCGGCATCCGCTCCAGCCGCGTTAACCGCTCCAGCCGCGGTAGCTCCTCCAGCCGCGCCAGCCGCTCCAGCCGCGGCAGCCGCTCCAGCCGCTCCAGCCGCGGCATCCGCTCCAGCCGCTCCAGCCGCGGCAGCCGCTCCAACCGCGGCAGCCGCTCCAGTCGCGGCAGCCGCTCCAGCCGCGGCAGCCGCGGCAGCCGCTCCAGCCGCTACCGAGTGGAGCGGCTGCCACGGCTGGAGGGCTACCGCGGCTGGAGCGGCTGCCGCGGCTGGAGAGGCTGGCGCGGCTGGAGGGGCTGGAGCGGCTGCCGCGGCTGGAGCGGCTGGAGCGGCTGCCGCGGCTGGAGCGTCTGCCGCGGCTGGAGGGGCTACCGCGGGGTTGACTCGGCTGGAGCGGATGCCGAGGCTGGAACGGCACTCTCTGGACTCACTGAAATGCATTCTCAGTGGTGCCAGTGCACTCTCTGGACTCACTGCTCTGCATCCCCAGTGGTGCTAGTGCACTCTCTGGACTCACTGCAGTGCATCCCCAGTGGTGCCATTGCACTCTCTGGACTCACTGCACCGCATTCCCACTGGTGCCAGTGCGCTCTCTGGACTCACTGCACTGCATCCCCAGTGGTGCCAGTGCGCTCTCAGGACTCACTGCAGGGCATCCCCAGTGGTGCCAGTGCACTCTCTGGACTCACTGCACTGCATCCCCAGTCCTGCCAGTGCACTCTCTTGACTCACTGCAGTGCATCCCCAGTGGTGCCAGTACACTCACTGGACTGACTGAAGTGCATCCCCAGTGGTGTCAGTGCACTCACTGGAGTCACTGCACTGCATCCCCAGTGGTGCAAGTGCACTCCCTGGACTCACTGCACTGCATTCCCAGTGGTGACAGTGAAGTCTTTGGACTCACTGCACTCCATCCCCACTGGTGCCTTTGCACTCCCTGGACTCACTGCACTGCTCCAGCCGCGGCAGCCGCTCCAGCCGCGGTAGCCCTCCAGCCGTGGCAGCCGCTCCACTCGGTAGCGGCTGGAGCGGCTGCCGCGGTTGGAGCGGCTGGAGCGGCTGCCGCGGCTGGAGCGGCTGCCGCGGATGGAGAGGCTGGCGAGGCTGGAGGGGCTGGAGCGGCTGCCGCGGCTGGAGCGGCTGGAGCGGCTGCCGCGGCTGGAGCGTCTGCCGCGGCTGGAGGGCCTACCGCGGGGTTGACTCGGCTGGAGCGGATACCGAGGCTGGAACGGCACTCTCTGGACTCACTGAAATGCATTCTCAGTGGTGCCAGTGCACTCTCTGGACTCACTGCTCTGCATCCCCAGTGGTGCTAGTGCACTCTGGACTCACTGCAGTGCATCCCCAGTGGTGCCAGTGCACTCTCTGGACTCACTGCACCGCATTCCCACTGGTGTCAGTGCACTCTGTGGACTCACTGCACTGCATCCCCAGTGGTGTCAGTGCACTCTCTGGACTCCCGGCACCGTATCCCCAGTGGTGCCAGTGCATTCGCTGGACTCACGGCACTGCATCCACAGTGGTGCCAGTGCACTCTCTGGACTCACTGAAGTGCATTCTCAGTGGAGCCAGTGCACTCTCTGGACTCACTGCACTGCATCCCCAGTGGTGCCAGTGCACTCTCTGGACTCACTGCAGTGCATCCCAAGTGGTGCCAATGCACTCTCTGGACTCACTGCAGTGCATCCCCAGTGGTGCCAGTACACTCACTGGACTCACTGCACTGCATCCCCAGTGGTGCCAGTGCAGTCTCTGCACTCACTGAAGTGCATCTCCAGTGGTGCCAGAGCACTCTCTGGACTCACTGCAGTGCATCCCAGTGGTGCCAGTGCACTCTCTGGACACTCTGCACTGCATCCCCACTGGTGCCAGTGCACTCTCTGGACTCACTGCACTGCATCCCCAGTGGTGCCAGTGCACTCTCTGGACTCACTGCACTGCATCTCCAATGGTGCCAGTGCACTCTCTGGACTCACTGCACTGCATCCCCAGTGGTGCCAATGCACTCTCTGGACTGACTGAAGTGCATTCCCAGTGGTGACATTGAAGTCTTTGGACTCACTGCACTCCATCCCCACTGGTGCCTTTGCACTCCCTGGACTCACTGCACTGCTCCAGCCGCGGCAGCCGCTCCAGCCGCGGTAGCCCTCCAGCCGTGGCAGCCGCTCCACTCGGTAGCGGCTGGAGCGGCTGCCGCGGCTGGAGCAGCTGGAGCGGCTGCCGCGGCTGGAGCGGCTGCCGCGGATGGAGAGGCTAGCGCGGCTGGAGGGGCTGGAGCGGCTGCCGCGGCTGGAGCGGCTGGAGCGGCTGCCGCGGCTGGAGCGTCTGCCGCGGCTGGAGGGGCTACCGCGGGGTTGACTCGGCTGGAGCGGATGCCGAGGCTGGAACGGCACTCTCTGGACTCACTGAAATGCATTCTCAGTGGTGCCAGTGCACTCTCTGGACTCACTGCTCTGCATCCCCAGTGGTGCTAGTGCACTCTCTGGACTCACTGCAGTGCATCCCCAGTGGTGCCATTGCACTCTCTGGACTCACTGCACCGCATTCCCACTGGTGCCAGTGCGCTCTCTGGACTCACTGCACTGCATCCCCAGTGGTGCCAGTGCGCTCTCAGGACTCACTGCAGGGCATCCCCAGTGGTGCCAGTGCACTCTCTGGACTCACTGCACTGCATCCCCAGTCCTGCCAGTGCACTCTCTTGACTCACTGCAGTGCATCCCCAGTGGTGCCAGTACACTCACTGGACTGACTGAAGTGCATCCCCAGTGGTGTCAGTGCACTCACTGGAGTCACTGCACTGCATCCCCAGTGGTGCAAGTGCACTCCCTGGACTCACTGCACTGCATTCCCAGTGGTGACAGTGAAGTCTTTGGACTCACTGCACTCCATCCCCACTGGTGCCTTTGCACTCCCTGGACTCACTGCACTGCTCCAGCCGCGGCAGCCGCTCCAGCCGCGGTAGCCCTCCAGCCGTGGCAGCCGCTCCACTCGGTAGCGGCTGGAGCGGCTGCCGCGGTTGGAGCGGCTGGAGCGGCTGCCGCGGCTGGAGCGGCTGCCGCGGATGGAGAGGCTGGCGAGGCTGGAGGGGCTGGAGCGGCTGCCGCGGCTGGAGCGGCTGGAGCGGCTGCCGCGGCTGGAGCGTCTGCCGCGGCTGGAGGGCCTACCGCGGGGTTGACTCGGCTGGAGCGGATACCGAGGCTGGAACGGCACTCTCTGGACTCACTGAAATGCATTCTCAGTGGTGCCAGTGCACTCTCTGGACTCACTGCTCTGCATCCCCAGTGGTGCTAGTGCACTCTGGACTCACTGCAGTGCATCCCCAGTGGTGCCAGTGCACTCTCTGGACTCACTGCACCGCATTCCCACTGGTGTCAGTGCACTCTGTGGACTCACTGCACTGCATCCCCAGTGGTGCCAGTGCACTCTCTGGACTCACTGCACTGCATCCCCAGTGGTGCCAGTGCACTCTAAGGACTCACTACACTGCATCCCCACTGGTGCCAGTGCATTCGCTGGACTCACGGCACCGCATTCCCACTGGTGCCAGTGCGCTCTCTGGACTCACTGCACTGCATCCCCAGTGGTGCCAGTGCGCTCTCAGGACTCACTGCAGGGCATCCCCAGTGGTGCCAGTGCACTCTCTGGACTCACTGCACTGCATCCCCAGTCCTGCCAGTGCACTCTCTTGACTCACTGCAGTGCATCCCCAGTGGTGCCAGTACACTCACTGGACTGACTGAAGTGCATCCCCAGTGGTGTCAGTGCACTCACTGGAGTCACTGCACTGCATCCCCAGTGGTGCAAGTGCACTCCCTGGACTCACTGCACTGCATTCCCAGTGGTGACAGTGAAGTCTTTGGACTCACTGCACTCCATCCCCACTGGTGCCTTTGCACTCCCTGGACTCACTGCACTGCTCCAGCCGCGGCAGCCGCTCCAGCCGCGGTAGCCCTCCAGCCGTGGCAGCCGCTCCACTCGGTAGCGGCTGGAGCGGCTGCCGCGGTTGGAGCGGCTGGAGCGGCTGCCGCGGCTGGAGCGGCTGCCGCGGATGGAGAGGCTGGCGAGGCTGGAGGGGCTGGAGCGGCTGCCGCGGCTGGAGCGGCTGGAGCGGCTGCCGCGGCTGGAGCGTCTGCCGCGGCTGGAGGGCCTACCGCGGGGTTGACTCGGCTGGAGCGGATACCGAGGCTGGAACGGCACTCTCTGGACTCACTGAAATGCATTCTCAGTGGTGCCAGTGCACTCTCTGGACTCACTGCTCTGCATCCCCAGTGGTGCTAGTGCACTCTGGACTCACTGCAGTGCATCCCCAGTGGTGCCAGTGCACTCTCTGGACTCACTGCACCGCATTCCCACTGGTGTCAGTGCACTCTGTGGACTCACTGCACTGCATCCCCAGTGGTGCCAGTGCACTCTCTGGACTCACTGCACTGCATCCCCAGTGGTGCCAGTGCACTCTAAGGACTCACTACACTGCATCCCCACTGGTGCCAGTGCATTCGCTGGACTCACGGCACTGCATCCCCAGTGGTGCCAGTGCACTCTCTGGACTCACTGCAGTGCATCCCAAGTGGTGCCAATGCACTCTCTGGACTCACTGCAGTGCATCCCCAGTGGTGCCAGTACACTCACTGGACTCACTGCACTGCATCCCCAGTGGTGCCAGTGCAGTCTCTGCACTCACTGAAGTGCATCTCCAGTGGTGCCAGAGCACTCTCTGGACTCACTGCAGTGCATCCCAGTGGTGCCAGTGCACTCTCTGGACACTCTGCACTGCATCCCCACTGGTGCCAGTGCACTCTCTGGACTCACTGCACTGCATCCCCAGTGGTGCCAGTGCACTCTCTGGACTCACTGCACTGCATCTCCAATGGTGCCAGTGCACTCTCTGGACTCACTGCACTGCATCCCCAGTGGTGCCAATGCACTCTCTGGACTCACTGCTGTGCATCCCCAGTGGTGCCAGTACACTCACTGGACTGACTGAAGTGCATTCCCAGTGGTGACATTGAAGTCTTTGGACTCACTGCACTCCATCCCCACTGGTGCCTTTGCACTCCCTGGACTCACTGCACTGCTCCAGCCGCGGCAGCCGCTCCAGCCGCGGTAGCCCTCCAGCCGTGGCAGCCGCTCCACTCGGTAGCGGCTGGAGCGGCTGCCGCGGCTGGAGCGGCTGGAGCGGCTGCCGCGGCTGGAGCGGCTGCCGCGGATGGAGAGGCTGGCGCGGCTGGAGGGGCTGGAGCGGCTGCCGCGGCTGGAGCGGCTGGAGCGGCTGCCGCGGCTGGAGCGTCTGCCGCGGCTGGAGGGGCTACCGCGGGGTTGACTCGGCTGGAGCGGATGCCGAGGCTGGAACGGCACTCTCTGGACTCACTGAAATGCATTCTCAGTGGTGCCAGTGCACTCTCTGGACTCACTGCTCTGCATCCCCAGTGGTGCTAGTGCACTCTCTGGACTCACTGCAGTGCATCCCCAGTGGTGCCATTGCACTCTCTGGACTCACTGCACCGCATTCCCACTGGTGCCAGTGCGCTCTCTGGACTCACTGCACTGCATCCCCAGTCCTGCCAGTGCACTCTCTTGACTCACTGCAGTGCATCCCCAGTGGTGCCAGTACACTCACTGGACTGACTGAAGTGCATCCCCAGTGGTGTCAGTGCACTCACTGGAGTCACTGCACTGCATCCCCAGTGGTGCAAGTGCACTCCCTGGACTCACTGCACTGCATTCCCAGTGGTGACAGTGAAGTCTTTGGACTCACTGCACTCCATCCCCACTGGTGCCTTTGCACTCCCTGGACTCACTGCACTGCTCCAGCCGCGGCAGCCGCTCCAGCCGCGGTAGCCCTCCAGCCGTGGCAGCCGCTCCACTCGGTAGCGGCTGGAGCGGCTGCCGCGGTTGGAGCGGCTGGAGCGGCTGCCGCGGCTGGAGCGGCTGCCGCGGATGGAGAGGCTGGCGAGGCTGGAGGGGCTGGAGCGGCTGCCGCGGCTGGAGCGGCTGGAGCGGCTGCCGCGGCTGGAGCGTCTGCCGCGGCTGGAGGGCCTACCGCGGGGTTGACTCGGCTGGAGCGGATACCGAGGCTGGAACGGCACTCTCTGGACTCACTGAAATGCATTCTCAGTGGTGCCAGTGCACTCTCTGGACTCACTGCTCTGCATCCCCAGTGGTGCTAGTGCACTCTGGACTCACTGCAGTGCATCCCCAGTGGTGCCAGTGCACTCTCTGGACTCACTGCACCGCATTCCCACTGGTGTCAGTGCACTCTGTGGACTCACTGCACTGCATCCCCAGTGGTGTCAGTGCACTCTCTGGACTCCCGGCACCGTATCCCCAGTGGTGCCAGTGCATTCGCTGGACTCACGGCACTGCATCCACAGTGGTGCCAGTGCACTCTCTGGACTCACTGAAGTGCATTCTCAGTGGAGCCAGTGCACTCTCTGGACTCACTGCACTGCATCCCCAGTGGTGCCAGTGCACTCTCTGGACTCACTGCAGTGCATCCCAAGTGGTGCCAATGCACTCTCTGGACTCACTGCAGTGCATCCCCAGTGGTGCCAGTACACTCACTGGACTCACTGCACTGCATCCCCAGTGGTGCCAGTGCAGTCTCTGCACTCACTGAAGTGCATCTCCAGTGGTGCCAGAGCACTCTCTGGACTCACTGCAGTGCATCACCTGTGGTGCCAGTGCACTCTCTGGACACTCTGCACTGCATCCCCACTGGTGCCAGTGCACTCTCTGGACTCACTGCACTGCATCCCCAGTGGTGCCAGTGCACTCTCTGGACTCACTGCACTGCATCTCCAATGGTGCCAGTGCACTCTCTGGACTCACTGCACTGCATCCCCAGTGGTGCCAATGCACTCTCTGGACTCACTGCTGTGCATCCCCAGTGGTGCCAGTACACTCACTGGACTGACTGAAGTGCATTCCCAGTGGTGACATTGAAGTCTTTGGACTCACTGCACTCCATCCCCACTGGTGCCTTTGCACTCCCTGGACTCACTGCACTGCTCCAGCCGCGGCAGCCGCTCCAGCCGCGGTAGCCCTCCAGCCGTGGCAGCCGCTCCACTCGGTAGCGGCTGGAGCGGCTGCCGCGGCTGGAGCGGCTGCCGCGGCTGGAGCGGCTGCCGCGGATGGAGAGGCTGGCGAGGCTGGAGGGGCTGGAGCGGCTGCCGCGGCTGGAGCGGCTGGAGCGGCTGCCGCGGCTGGAGCGTCTGCCGCGGCTGGAGGGGCTACCGCGGGGTTGACTCGGCTGGAGCGGATGCCGAGGCTGGAACGGCACTCTCTGGACTCACTGAAATGCATTCTCAGTGGTGCCAGTGCACTCTCTGGACTCACTGCTCTGCATCCCCAGTGGTGCTAGTGCACTCTCTGGACTCACTGCAGTGCATCCCCAGTGGTGCCATTGCACTCTCTGGACTCACTGCACCGCATTCCCACTGGTGCCAGTGCGCTCTCTGGACTCACTGCACTGCATCCCCAGTGGTGCCAGTGCGCTCTCAGGACTCACTGCAGGGCATCCCCAGTGGTGCCAGTGCACTCTCTGGACTCACTGCACTGCATCCCCAGTCCTGCCAGTGCACTCTCTTGACTCACTGCAGTGCATCCCCAGTGGTGCCAGTACACTCACTGGACTGACTGAAGTGCATCCCCAGTGGTGTCAGTGCACTCACTGGAGTCACTGCACTGCATCCCCAGTGGTGCAAGTGCACTCCCTGGACTCACTGCACTGCATTCCCAGTGGTGACAGTGAAGTCTTTGGACTCACTGCACTCCATCCCCACTGGTGCCTTTGCACTCCCTGGACTCACTGCACTGCTCCAGCCGCGGCAGCCGCTCCAGCCGCGGTAGCCCTCCAGCCGTGGCAGCCGCTCCACTCGGTAGCGGCTGGAGCGGCTGCCGCGGTTGGAGCGGCTGGAGCGGCTGCCGCGGCTGGAGCGGCTGCCGCGGATGGAGAGGCTGGCGAGGCTGGAGGGGCTGGAGCGGCTGCCGCGGCTGGAGCGGCTGGAGCGGCTGCCGCGGCTGGAGCGTCTGCCGCGGCTGGAGGGCCTACCGCGGGGTTGACTCGGCTGGAGCGGATACCGAGGCTGGAACGGCACTCTCTGGACTCACTGAAATGCATTCTCAGTGGTGCCAGTGCACTCTCTGGACTCACTGCTCTGCATCCCCAGTGGTGCTAGTGCACTCTGGACTCACTGCAGTGCATCCCCAGTGGTGTCAGTGCACTCTCTGGACTCACTGCTCTGCATCCCCAGTGGTGCCAGTGCACTCTCTGGACTCACTGCACCGCATTCCCACTGGTGTCAGTGCACTCTGTGGACTCACTGCACTGCATCCCCAGTGGTGTCAGTGCACTCTCTGGACTCCCGGCACCGTATCCCCAGTGGTGCCAGTGCATTCGCTGGACTCACGGCACTGCATCCACAGTGGTGCCAGTGCACTCTCTGGACTCACTGAAGTGCATTCTCAGTGGAGCCAGTGCACTCTCTGGACTCACTGCACTGCATCCCCAGTGGTGCCAGTGCACTCTCTGGACTCACTGCAGTGCATCCCAAGTGGTGCCAATGCACTCTCTGGACTCACTGCAGTGCATCCCCAGTGGTGCCAGTACACTCACTGGACTCACTGCACTGCATCCCCAGTGGTGCCAGTGCAGTCTCTGCACTCACTGAAGTGCATCTCCAGTGGTGCCAGAGCACTCTCTGGACTCACTGCAGTGCATCCCAGTGGTGCCAGTGCACTCTCTGGACACTCTGCACTGCATCCCCACTGGTGCCAGTGCACTCTCTGGACTCACTGCACTGCATCCCCAGTGGTGCCAGTGCACTCTCTGGACTCACTGCACTGCATCTCCAATGGTGCCAGTGCACTCTCTGGACTCACTGCACTGCATCCCCAGTGGTGCCAATGCACTCTCTGGACTCACTGCTGTGCATCCCCAGTGGTGCCAGTACACTCACTGGACTGACTGAAGTGCATTCCCAGTGGTGACATTGAAGTCTTTGGACTCACTGCACTCCATCCCCACTGGTGCCTTTGCACTCCCTGGACTCACTGCACTGCTCCAGCCGCGGCAGCCGCTCCAGCCGCGGTAGCCCTCCAGCCGTGGCAGCCGCTCCACTCGGTAGCGGCTGGAGCGGCTGCCGCGGCTGGAGCGGCTGGAGCGGCTGCCGCGGCTGGAGCGGCTGCCGCGGTTGGAGCGGCTGGAGCGGCTGCCGCGGCTGGAGCGGCTGCCGCGGATGGAGAGGCTGGCGCGGCTGGAGGGGCTGGAGCGGCTGCCGCGGCTGGAGCGGCTGGAGCGGCTGCCGCGGCTGGAGCGTCTGCCGCGGCTGGAGGGGCTACCGCGGGGTTGACTCGGCTGGAGCGGATGCCGAGGCTGGAACGGCACTCTCTGGACTCACTGAAATGCATTCTCAGTGGTGCCAGTGCACTCTCTGGACTCACTGCTCTGCATCCCCAGTGGTGCCAGTGCACTCTCTGGACTCACTGCTCTGCATCCCCAGTGGTGCTAGTGCACTCTCTGGACTCACTGCAGTGCATCCCCAGTGGTGCCATTGCACTCTCTGGACTCACTGCACCGCATTCCCACTGGTGCCAGTGCACTCTCTGGACTCACTGCACTGCATCCCCAGTGGTGTCAGTGCACTCTCTTGACTCACTGCAGTGCATCCCCAGTGGTGCCAGTACACTCACTGGACTGACTGAAGTGCATCCCCAGTGGTGTCAGTGCACTCACTGGAGTCACTGCACTGCATCCCCAGTGGTGCAAGTGCACTCCCTGGACTCACTGCACTGCATTCCCAGTGGTGAGAGTGAAGTCTTTGGACTCACTGCACTCCATCCCCACTGGTGCCTTTGCACTCCCTGGACTCACTGCACTGCTCCAGCCGCGGCAGCCGCTCCAGCCGCGGTAGCCCTCCAGCCGTGGCAGCCGCTCCACTCGGTAGCGGCTGGAGCGGCTGCCGCGGTTGGAGCGGCTGGAGCGGCTGCCGCGGCTGGAGCGGCTGCCGCGGATGGAGAGGCTGGCGAGGCTGGAGGGACTGGAGCGGCTGCCGCGGCTGGAGCGGCTGGAGCGGCTGCCGCGGCTGGAGCGTCTGCCGCGGCTGGAGGGCCTACCGCGGGGTTGACTCGGCTGGAGCGGATACCGAGGCTGGAACGGCACTCTCTGGACTCACTGAAATGCATTCTCAGTGGTGCCAGTGCACTCTCTGGACTCACTGCTCTGCATCCCCAGTGGTGCTAGTGCACTCTGGACTCACTGCAGTGCATCCCCAGTGGTGCCAGTGCACTCTCTGGACTCACTGCACCGCATTCCCACTGGTGTCAGTGCACTCTGTGGACTCACTGCACTGCATCCCCAGTGGTGTCAGTGCACTCTCTGGACTCACTGCAGTGCATCCCAAGTGGTGCCAATGCACTCTCTGGACTCACTGCAGTGCATCCCCAGTGGTGCCAGTACACTCACTGGACTCACTGCACTGCATCCCCAGTGGTGCCAGTGCAGTCTCTGCACTCACTGAAGTGCATCTCCAGTGGTGCCAGAGCACTCTCTGGACTCACTGAAGTGCATTCTCAGTGGAGCCAGTGCACTCTCTGGACTCACTGCACTGCATCCCCAGTGGTGCCAGTGCACTCTCTGGACTCACTGCAGTGCATCCCAGGTGGTGCCAATGCACTCTCTGGACTCACTGCAGTGCATCCCCAGTGGTGCCAGTACACTCACTGGACTCACTGCACTGCATCCCCAGTGGTGCCAGTGCAGTCTCTGCACTCACTGAAGTGCATCTCCAGTGGTGCCAGAGCACTCTCTGGACTCACTGCAGTGCATCACCTGTGGTGCCAGTGCACTCTCTGGACACTCTGCACTGCATCCCCACTGGTGCCAGTGCACTCTCTGGACTCACTGCACTGCATCCCCAGTGGTGCCAGTGCACTCTCTGGACTCACTGCACTGCATCTCCAATGGTGCCAGTGCACTCTCTGGACTCACTGCACTGCATCCCCAGTGGTGCCAATGCACTCTCTGGACTCACTGCTGTGCATCCCCAGTGGTGCCAGTACACTCACTGGACTGACTGAAGTGCATTCCCAGTGGTGACATTGAAGTCTTTGGACTCACTGCACTCCATCCCCACTGGTGCCTTTGCACTCCCTGGACTCACTGCACTGCTCCAGCCGCGGCAGCCGCTCCAGCCGCGGTAGCCCTCCAGCCGTGGCAGCCGCTCCACTCGGTAGCGGCTGGAGCGGCTGCCGCGGCTGGAGCGGCTGGAGCGGCTGCCGCGGCTGGAGCGTCTGCCGCGGCTGGAGGGGCTACCGCGGGGTTGACTCGGCTGGAGCGGATGCCGAGGCTGGAACGGCACTCTCTGGACTCACTGAAATGCATTCTCAGTGGTGCCAGTGCACTCTCTGGACTCACTGCTCTGCATCCCCAGTGGTGCTAGTGCACTCTCTGGACTCACTGCAGTGCATCCCCAGTGGTGCCATTGCACTCTCTGGACTCACTGCACCGCATTCCCACTGGTGCCAGTGCGCTCTCTGGACTCACTGCACTGCATCCCCAGTGGTGCCAGTGCGCTCTCAGGACTCACTGCAGGGCATCCCCAGTGGTGCCAGTGCACTCTCTGGACTCACTGCACTGCATCCCCAGTCCTGCCAGTGCACTCTCTTGACTCACTGCAGTGCATCCCCAGTGGTGCCAGTACACTCACTGGACTGACTGAAGTGCATCCCCAGTGGTGTCAGTGCACTCACTGGAGTCACTGCACTGCATCCCCAGTGGTGCAAGTGCACTCCCTGGACTCACTGCACTGCATTCCCAGTGGTGACAGTGAAGTCTTTGGACTCACTGCACTCCATCCCCACTGGTGCCTTTGCACTCCCTGGACTCACTGCACTGCTCCAGCCGCGGCAGCCGCTCCAGCCGCGGTAGCCCTCCAGCCGTGGCAGCCGCTCCACTCGGTAGCGGCTGGAGCGGCTGCCGCGGTTGGAGCGGCTGGAGCGGCTGCCGCGGCTGGAGCGGCTGCCGCGGATGGAGAGGCTGGCGAGGCTGGAGGGGCTGGAGCGGCTGCCGCGGCTGGAGCGGCTGGAGCGGCTGCCGCGGCTGGAGCGTCTGCCGCGGCTGGAGGGCCTACCGCGGGGTTGACTCGGCTGGAGCGGATACCGAGGCTGGAACGGCACTCTCTGGACTCACTGAAATGCATTCTCAGTGGTGCCAGTGCACTCTCTGGACTCACTGCTCTGCATCCCCAGTGGTGCTAGTGCACTCTGGACTCACTGCAGTGCATCCCCAGTGGTGCCAGTGCACTCTCTGGACTCACTGCACCGCATTCCCACTGGTGTCAGTGCACTCTGTGGACTCACTGCACTGCATCCCCAGTGGTGTCAGTGCACTCTCTGGACTCCCGGCACCGTATCCCCAGTGGTGCCAGTGCATTCGCTGGACTCACGGCACTGCATCCACAGTGGTGCCAGTGCACTCTCTGGACTCACTGAAGTGCATTCTCAGTGGAGCCAGTGCACTCTCTGGACTCACTGCACTGCATCCCCAGTGGTGCCAGTGCACTCTCTGGACTCACTGCAGTGCATCCCAAGTGGTGCCAATGCACTCTCTGGACTCACTGCAGTGCATCCCCAGTGGTGCCAGTACACTCACTGGACTCACTGCACTGCATCCCCAGTGGTGCCAGTGCAGTCTCTGCACTCACTGAAGTGCATCTCCAGTGGTGCCAGAGCACTCTCTGGACTCACTGCAGTGCATCCCAGTGGTGCCAGTGCACTCTCTGGACACTCTGCACTGCATCCCCACTGGTGCCAGTGCACTCTCTGGACTCACTGCACTGCATCCCCAGTGGTGCCAGTGCACTCTCTGGACTCACTGCACTGCATCTCCAATGGTGCCAGTGCACTCTCTGGACTCACTGCACTGCATCCCCAGTGGTGCCAATGCACTCTCTGGACTCACTGCTGTGCATCCCCAGTGGTGCCAGTACACTCACTGGACTGACTGAAGTGCATTCCCAGTGGTGACATTGAAGTCTTTGGACTCACTGCACTCCATCCCCACTGGTGCCTTTGCACTCCCTGGACTCACTGCACTGCTCCAGCCGCGGCAGCCGCTCCAGCCGCGGTAGCCCTCCAGCCGTGGCAGCCGCTCCACTCGGTAGCGGCTGGAGCGGCTGCCGCGGCTGGAGCGGCTGGAGCGGCTGCCGCGGCTGGAGCGGCTGCCGCGGATGGAGAGGCTGGCGCGGCTGGAGGGGCTGGAGCGGCTGCCGCGGCTGGAGCGGCTGGAGCGGCTGCCGCGGCTGGAGCGTCTGCCGCGGCTGGAGGGGCTACCGCGGGGTTGACTCGGCTGGAGCGGATGCCGAGGCTGGAACGGCACTCTCTGGACTCACTGAAATGCATTCTCAGTGGTGCCAGTGCACTCTCTGGACTCACTGCTCTGCATCCCCAGTGGTGCTAGTGCACTCTCTGGACTCACTGCAGTGCATCCCCAGTGGTGCCATTGCACTCTCTGGACTCACTGCACCGCATTCCCACTGGTGCCAGTGCGCTCTCTGGACTCACTGCACTGCATCCCCAGTGGTGCCAGTGCGCTCTCAGGACTCACTGCAGGGCATCCCCAGTGGTGCCAGTGCACTCTCTGGACTCACTGCACTGCATCCCCAGTCCTGCCAGTGCACTCTCTTGACTCACTGCAGTGCATCCCCAGTGGTGCCAGTACACTCACTGGACTGACTGAAGTGCATCCCCAGTGGTGTCAGTGCACTCACTGGAGTCACTGCACTGCATCCCCAGTGGTGCAAGTGCACTCCCTGGACTCACTGCACTGCATTCCCAGTGGTGACAGTGAAGTCTTTGGACTCACTGCACTCCATCCCCACTGGTGCCTTTGCACTCCCTGGACTCACTGCACTGCTCCAGCCGCGGCAGCCGCTCCAGCCGCGGTAGCCCTCCAGCCGTGGCAGCCGCTCCACTCGGTAGCGGCTGGAGCGGCTGCCGCGGTTGGAGCGGCTGGAGCGGCTGCCGCGGCTGGAGCGGCTGCCGCGGATGGAGAGGCTGGCGAGGCTGGAGGGGCTGGAGCGGCTGCCGCGGCTGGAGCGGCTGGAGCGGCTGCCGCGGCTGGAGCGTCTGCCGCGGCTGGAGGGCCTACCGCGGGGTTGACTCGGCTGGAGCGGATACCGAGGCTGGAACGGCACTCTCTGGACTCACTGAAATGCATTCTCAGTGGTGCCAGTGCACTCTCTGGACTCACTGCTCTGCATCCCCAGTGGTGCTAGTGCACTCTGGACTCACTGCAGTGCATCCCCAGTGGTGCCAGTGCACTCTCTGGACTCACTGCACCGCATTCCCACTGGTGTCAGTGCACTCTGTGGACTCACTGCACTGCATCCCCAGTGGTGTCAGTGCACTCTCTGGACTCCCGGCACCGTATCCCCAGTGGTGCCAGTGCATTCGCTGGACTCACGGCACTGCATCCCCAGTGGTGCCAGTGCACTCTCTGGACTCACTGCAGTGCATCCCAAGTGGTGCCAATGCACTCTCTGGACTCACTGCAGTGCATCCCCAGTGGTGCCAGTACACTCACTGGACTCACTGCACTGCATCCCCAGTGGTGCCAGTGCAGTCTCTGCACTCACTGAAGTGCATCTCCAGTGGTGCCAGAGCACTCTCTGGACTCACTGCAGTGCATCCCAGTGGTGCCAGTGCACTCTCTGGACACTCTGCACTGCATCCCCACTGGTGCCAGTGCACTCTCTGGACTCACTGCACTGCATCCCCAGTGGTGCCAGTGCACTCTCTGGACTCACTGCACTGCATCTCCAATGGTGCCAGTGCACTCTCTGGACTCACTGCACTGCATCCCCAGTGGTGCCAATGCACTCTCTGGACTCACTGCTGTGCATCCCCAGTGGTGCCAGTACACTCACTGGACTGACTGAAGTGCATTCCCAGTGGTGACATTGAAGTCTTTGGACTCACTGCACTCCATCCCCACTGGTGCCTTTGCACTCCCTGGACTCACTGCACTGCTCCAGCCGCGGCAGCCGCTCCAGCCGCGGTAGCCCTCCAGCCGTGGCAGCCGCTCCACTCGGTAGCGGCTGGAGCGGCTGCCGCGGCTGGAGCGGCTGGAGCGGCTGCCGCGGCTGGAGCGGCTGCCGCGGATGGAGAGGCTGGCGCGGCTGGAGGGGCTGGAGCGGCTGCCGCGGCTGGAGCGGCTGGAGCGGCTGCCGCGGCTGGAGCGTCTGCCGCGGCTGGAGGGGCTACCGCGGGGTTGACTCGGCTGGAGCGGATGCCGAGGCTGGAACGGCACTCTCTGGACTCACTGAAATGCATTCTCAGTGGTGCCAGTGCACTCTCTGGACTCACTGCTCTGCATCCCCAGTGGTGCTAGTGCACTCTCTGGACTCACTGCAGTGCATCCCCAGTGGTGCCATTGCACTCTCTGGACTCACTGCACCGCATTCCCACTGGTGCCAGTGCGCTCTCTGGACTCACTGCACTGCATCCCCAGTGGTGCCAGTGCGCTCTCAGGACTCACTGCAGGGCATCCCCAGTGGTGCCAGTGCACTCTCTGGACTCACTGCACTGCATCCCCAGTCCTGCCAGTGCACTCTCTTGACTCACTGCAGTGCATCCCCAGTGGTGCCAGTACACTCACTGGACTGACTGAAGTGCATCCCCAGTGGTGTCAGTGCACTCACTGGAGTCACTGCACTGCATCCCCAGTGGTGCAAGTGCACTCCCTGGACTCACTGCACTGCATTCCCAGTGGTGACAGTGAAGTCTTTGGACTCACTGCACTCCATCCCCACTGGTGCCTTTGCACTCCCTGGACTCACTGCACTGCTCCAGCCGCGGCAGCCGCTCCAGCCGCGGTAGCCCTCCAGCCGTGGCAGCCGCTCCACTCGGTAGCGGCTGGAGCGGCTGCCGCGGTTGGAGCGGCTGGAGCGGCTGCCGCGGCTGGAGCGGCTGCCGCGGATGGAGAGGCTGGCGAGGCTGGAGGGGCTGGAGCGGCTGCCGCGGCTGGAGCGGCTGGAGCGGCTGCCGCGGCTGGAGCGTCTGCCGCGGCTGGAGGGCCTACCGCGGGGTTGACTCGGCTGGAGCGGATACCGAGGCTGGAACGGCACTCTCTGGACTCACTGAAATGCATTCTCAGTGGTGCCAGTGCACTCTCTGGACTCACTGCTCTGCATCCCCAGTGGTGCTAGTGCACTCTGGACTCACTGCAGTGCATCCCCAGTGGTGCCAGTGCACTCTCTGGACTCACTGCACCGCATTCCCACTGGTGTCAGTGCACTCTGTGGACTCACTGCACTGCATCCCCAGTGGTGTCAGTGCACTCTCTGGACTCCCGGCACCGTATCCCCAGTGGTGCCAGTGCATTCGCTGGACTCACGGCACTGCATCCACAGTGGTGCCAGTGCACTCTCTGGACTCACTGAAGTGCATTCTCAGTGGAGCCAGTGCACTCTCTGGACTCACTGCACTGCATCCCCAGTGGTGCCAGTGCACTCTCTGGACTCACTGCAGTGCATCCCAAGTGGTGCCAATGCACTCTCTGGACTCACTGCAGTGCATCCCCAGTGGTGCCAGTACACTCACTGGACTCACTGCACTGCATCCCCAGTGGTGCCAGTGCAGTCTCTGCACTCACTGAAGTGCATCTCCAGTGGTGCCAGAGCACTCTCTGGACTCACTGCAGTGCATCACCTGTGGTGCCAGTGCACTCTCTGGACACTCTGCACTGCATCCCCACTGGTGCCAGTGCACTCTCTGGACTCACTGCACTGCATCCCCAGTGGTGCCAGTGCACTCTCTGGACTCACTGCACTGCATCTCCAATGGTGCCAGTGCACTCTCTGGACTCACTGCACTGCATCCCCAGTGGTGCCAATGCACTCTCTGGACTCACTGCTGTGCATCCCCAGTGGTGCCAGTACACTCACTGGACTGACTGAAGTGCATTCCCAGTGGTGACATTGAAGTCTTTGGACTCACTGCACTCCATCCCCACTGGTGCCTTTGCACTCCCTGGACTCACTGCACTGCTCCAGCCGCGGCAGCCGCTCCAGCCGCGGTAGCCCTCCAGCCGTGGCAGCCGCTCCACTCGGTAGCGGCTGGAGCGGCTGCCGCGGCTGGAGCGGCTGCCGCGGCTGGAGCGGCTGCCGCGGATGGAGAGGCTGGCGCGGCTGGAGGGGCTGGAGCGGCTGCCGCGGCTGGAGCGGCTGGAGCGGCTGCCGCGGCTGGAGCGTCTGCCGCGGCTGGAGGGGCTACCGCGGGGTTGACTCGGCTGGAGCGGATGCCGAGGCTGGAACGGCACTCTCTGGACTCACTGAAATGCATTCTCAGTGGTGCCAGTGCACTCTCTGGACTCACTGCTCTGCATCCCCAGTGGTGCTAGTGCACTCTCTGGACTCACTGCAGTGCATCCCCAGTGGTGCCATTGCACTCTCTGGACTCACTGCACCGCATTCCCACTGGTGCCAGTGCGCTCTCTGGACTCACTGCACTGCATCCCCAGTGGTGCCAGTGCGCTCTCAGGACTCACTGCAGGGCATCCCCAGTGGTGCCAGTGCACTCTCTGGACTCACTGCACTGCATCCCCAGTCCTGCCAGTGCACTCTCTTGACTCACTGCAGTGCATCCCCAGTGGTGCCAGTACACTCACTGGACTGACTGAAGTGCATCCCCAGTGGTGTCAGTGCACTCACTGGAGTCACTGCACTGCATCCCCAGTGGTGCAAGTGCACTCCCTGGACTCACTGCACTGCATTCCCAGTGGTGACAGTGAAGTCTTTGGACTCACTGCACTCCATCCCCACTGGTGCCTTTGCACTCCCTGGACTCACTGCACTGCTCCAGCCGCGGCAGCCGCTCCAGCCGCGGTAGCCCTCCAGCCGTGGCAGCCGCTCCACTCGGTAGCGGCTGGAGCGGCTGCCGCGGTTGGAGCGGCTGGAGCGGCTGCCGCGGCTGGAGCGGCTGCCGCGGATGGAGAGGCTGGCGAGGCTGGAGGGGCTGGAGCGGCTGCCGCGGCTGGAGCGGCTGGAGCGGCTGCCGCGGCTGGAGCGTCTGCCGCGGCTGGAGGGCCTACCGCGGGGTTGACTCGGCTGGAGCGGATACCGAGGCTGGAACGGCACTCTCTGGACTCACTGAAATGCATTCTCAGTGGTGCCAGTGCACTCTCTGGACTCACTGCTCTGCATCCCCAGTGGTGCTAGTGCACTCTGGACTCACTGCAGTGCATCCCCAGTGGTGCCAGTGCACTCTCTGGACTCACTGCACCGCATTCCCACTGGTGTCAGTGCACTCTGTGGACTCACTGCACTGCATCCCCAGTGGTGTCAGTGCACTCTCTGGACTCCCGGCACCGTATCCCCAGTGGTGCCAGTGCATTCGCTGGACTCACGGCACTGCATCCACAGTGGTGCCAGTGCACTCTCTGGACTCACTGAAGTGCATTCTCAGTGGAGCCAGTGCACTCTCTGGACTCACTGCACTGCATCCCCAGTGGTGCCAGTGCACTCTCTGGACTCACTGCAGTGCATCCCAAGTGGTGCCAATGCACTCTCTGGACTCACTGCAGTGCATCCCCAGTGGTGCCAGTACACTCACTGGACTCACTGCACTGCATCCCCAGTGGTGCCAGTGCAGTCTCTGCACTCACTGAAGTGCATCTCCAGTGGTGCCAGAGCACTCTCTGGACTCACTGCAGTGCATCCCAGTGGTGCCAGTGCACTCTCTGGACACTCTGCACTGGATCCCCACTGGTGCCAGTGCACTCTCTGGACTCACTGCACTGCATCCCCAGTGGTGCCAGTGCACTCTCTGGACTCACTGCACTGCATCTCCAATGGTGCCAGTGCACTCTCTGGACTCACTGCACTGCATCCCCAGTGGTGCCAATGCACTCTCTGGACTCACTGCTGTGCATCCCCAGTGGTGCCAGTACACTCACTGGACTGACTGAAGTGCATTCCCAGTGGTGACATTGAAGTCTTTGGACTCACTGCACTCCATCCCCACTGGTGCCTTTGCACTCCCTGGACTCACTGCACTGCTCCAGCCGCGGCAGCCGCTCCAGCCGCGGTAGCCCTCCAGCCGTGGCAGCCGCTCCACTCGGTAGCGGCTGGAGCGGCTGCCGCGGCTGGAGCGGCTGGAGCGGCTGCCGCGGCTGGAGCGGCTGCCGCGGATGGAGAGGCTGGCGCGGCTGGAGGGGCTGGAGCGGCTGCCGCGGCTGGAGCGGCTGGAGCGGCTGCCGCGGCTGGAGCGTCTGCCGCGGCTGGAGGGGCTACCGCGGGGTTGACTCGGCTGGAGCGGATGCCGAGGCTGGAACGGCACTCTCTGGACTCACTGAAATGCATTCTCAGTGGTGCCAGTGCACTCTCTGGACTCACTGCTCTGCATCCCCAGTGGTGCTAGTGCACTCTCTGGACTCACTGCAGTGCATCCCCAGTGGTGCCATTGCACTCTCTGGACTCACTGCACCGCATTCCCACTGGTGCCAGTGCGCTCTCTGGACTCACTGCACTGCATCCCCAGTGGTGCCAGTGCGCTCTCAGGACTCACTGCAGGGCATCCCCAGTGGTGCCAGTGCACTCTCTGGACTCACTGCACTGCATCCCCAGTCCTGCCAGTGCACTCTCTTGACTCACTGCAGTGCATCCCCAGTGGTGCCAGTACACTCACTGGACTGACTGAAGTGCATCCCCAGTGGTGTCAGTGCACTCACTGGAGTCACTGCACTGCATCCCCAGTGGTGCAAGTGCACTCCCTGGACTCACTGCACTGCATTCCCAGTGGTGACAGTGAAGTCTTTGGACTCACTGCACTCCATCCCCACTGGTGCCTTTGCACTCCCTGGACTCACTGCACTGCTCCAGCCGCGGCAGCCGCTCCAGCCGCGGTAGCCCTCCAGCCGTGGCAGCCGCTCCACTCGGTAGCGGCTGGAGCGGCTGCCGCGGTTGGAGCGGCTGGAGCGGCTGCCGCGGCTGGAGCGGCTGCCGCGGATGGAGAGGCTGGCGAGGCTGGAGGGGCTGGAGCGGCTGCCGCGGCTGGAGCGGCTGGAGCGGCTGCCGCGGCTGGAGCGTCTGCCGCGGCTGGAGGGCCTACCGCGGGGTTGACTCGGCTGGAGCGGATACCGAGGCTGGAACGGCACTCTCTGGACTCACTGAAATGCATTCTCAGTGGTGCCAGTGCACTCTCTGGACTCACTGCTCTGCATCCCCAGTGGTGCTAGTGCACTCTGGACTCACTGCAGTGCATCCCCAGTGGTGCCAGTGCACTCTCTGGACTCACTGCACCGCATTCCCACTGGTGTCAGTGCACTCTGTGGACTCACTGCACTGCATCCCCAGTGGTGTCAGTGCACTCTCTGGACTCCCGGCACCGTATCCCCAGTGGTGCCAGTGCATTCGCTGGACTCACGGCACTGCATCCACAGTGGTGCCAGTGCACTCTCTGGACTCACTGAAGTGCATTCTCAGTGGTGCCAGTGCACTCTCTGGACTCACTGCACTGCATCCCCAGTGGTGCCAGTGCACTCTCTGGACTCACTGCAGTGCATCCCAAGTGGTGCCAATGCACTCTCTGGACTCACTGCAGTGCATCCCCAGTGGTGCCAGTACACTCACTGGACTCACTGCACTGCATCCCCAGTGGTGCCAGTGCAGTCTCTGCACTCACTGAAGTGCATCTCCAGTGGTGCCAGAGCACTCTCTGGACTCACTGCAGTGCATCCCAGTGGTGCCAGTGCACTCTCTGGACACTCTGCACTGCATCCCCACTGGTGCCAGTGCACTCTCTGGACTCACTGCACTGCATCCCCAGTGGTGCCAGTGCACTCTCTGGACTCACTGCACTGCATCTCCAATGGTGCCAGTGCACTCTCTGGACTCACTGCACTGCATCCCCAGTGGTGCCAATGCACTCTCTGGACTCACTGCTGTGCATCCCCAGTGGTGCCAGTACACTCACTGGACTGACTGAAGTGCATTCCCAGTGGTGACATTGAAGTCTTTGGACTCACTGCACTCCATCCCCACTGGTGCCTTTGCACTCCCTGGACTCACTGCACTGCTCCAGCCGCGGCAGCCGCTCCAGCCGCGGTAGCCCTCCAGCCGTGGCAGCCGCTCCACTCGGTAGCGGCTGGAGCGGCTGCCGCGGCTGGAGCGGCTGGAGCGGCTGCCGCGGCTGGAGCGGCTGCCGCGGATGGAGAGGCTGGCGCGGCTGGAGGGGCTGGAGCGGCTGCCGCGGCTGGAGCGGCTGGAGCGGCTGCCGCGGCTGGAGCGTCTGCCGCGGCTGGAGGGGCTACCGCGGGGTTGACTCGGCTGGAGCGGATGCCGAGGCTGGAACGGCACTCTCTGGACTCACTGAAATGCATTCTCAGTGGTGCCAGTGCACTCTCTGGACTCACTGCTCTGCATCCCCAGTGGTGCTAGTGCACTCTCTGGACTCACTGCAGTGCATCCCCAGTGGTGCCATTGCACTCTCTGGACTCACTGCACCGCATTCCCACTGGTGCCAGTGCGCTCTCTGGACTCACTGCACTGCATCCCCAGTGGTGCCAGTGCGCTCTCAGGACTCACTGCAGGGCATCCCCAGTGGTGCCAGTGCACTCTCTGGACTCACTGCACTGCATCCCCAGTCCTGCCAGTGCACTCTCTTGACTCACTGCAGTGCATCCCCAGTGGTGCCAGTACACTCACTGGACTGACTGAAGTGCATCCCCAGTGGTGTCAGTGCACTCACTGGAGTCACTGCACTGCATCCCCAGTGGTGCAAGTGCACTCCCTGGACTCACTGCACTGCATTCCCAGTGGTGACAGTGAAGTCTTTGGACTCACTGCACTCCATCCCCACTGGTGCCTTTGCACTCCCTGGACTCACTGCACTGCTCCAGCCGCGGCAGCCGCTCCAGCCGCGGTAGCCCTCCAGCCGTGGCAGCCGCTCCACTCGGTAGCGGCTGGAGCGGCTGCCGCGGTTGGAGCGGCTGGAGCGGCTGCCGCGGCTGGAGCGGCTGCCGCGGATGGAGAGGCTGGCGAGGCTGGAGGGGCTGGAGCGGCTGCCGCGGCTGGAGCGGCTGGAGCGGCTGCCGCGGCTGGAGCGTCTGCCGCGGCTGGAGGGCCTACCGCGGGGTTGACTCGGCTGGAGCGGATACCGAGGCTGGAACGGCACTCTCTGGACTCACTGAAATGCATTCTCAGTGGTGCCAGTGCACTCTCTGGACTCACTGCTCTGCATCCCCAGTGGTGCTAGTGCACTCTGGACTCACTGCAGTGCATCCCCAGTGGTGCCAGTGCACTCTCTGGACTCACTGCACCGCATTCCCACTGGTGTCAGTGCACTCTGTGGACTCACTGCACTGCATCCCCAGTGGTGTCAGTGCACTCTCTGGACTCCCGGCACCGTATCCCCAGTGGTGCCAGTGCATTCGCTGGACTCACGGCACTGCATCCACAGTGGTGCCAGTGCACTCTCTGGACTCACTGAAGTGCATTCTCAGTGGAGCCAGTGCACTCTCTGGACTCACTGCACTGCATCCCCACTGGTGCCAGTGCACTCTCTGGACTCACTGCAGTGCATCCCAAGTGGTGCCAATGCACTCTCTGGACTCACTGCAGTGCATCCCCAGTGGTGCCAGTACACTCACTGGACTCACTGCACTGCATCCCCAGTGGTGCCAGTGCAGTCTCTGCACTCACTGAAGTGCATCTCCAGTGGTGCCAGAGCACTCTCTGGACTCACTGCAGTGCATCCCAGTGGTGCCAGTGCACTCTCTGGACACTCTGCACTGCATCCCCACTGGTGCCAGTGCACTCTCTGGACTCACTGCACTGCATCCCCAGTGGTGCCAGTGCACTCTCTGGACTCACTGCACTGCATCTCCAATGGTGCCAGTGCACTCTCTGGACTCACTGCACTGCATCCCCAGTGGTGCCAATGCACTCTCTGGACTCACTGCTGTGCATCCCCAGTGGTGCCAGTACACTCACTGGACTGACTGAAGTGCATTCCCAGTGGTGACATTGAAGTCTTTGGACTCACTGCACTCCATCCCCACTGGTGCCTTTGCACTCCCTGGACTCACTGCACTGCTCCAGCCGCGGCAGCCGCTCCAGCCGCGGTAGCCCTCCAGCCGTGGCAGCCGCTCCACTCGGTAGCGGCTGGAGCGGCTGCCGCGGCTGGAGCGGCTGCCGCGGCTGGAGCGGCTGCCGCGGATGGAGAGGCTGGCGCGGCTGGAGGGGCTGGAGCGGCTGCCGCGGCTGGAGCGGCTGGAGCGGCTGCCGCGGCTGGAGCGTCTGCCGCGGCTGGAGGGGCTACCGCGGGGTTGACTCGGCTGGAGCGGATGCCGAGGCTGGAACGGCACTCTCTGGACTCACTGAAATGCATTCTCAGTGGTGCCAGTGCACTCTCTGGACTCACTGCTCTGCATCCCCAGTGGTGCTAGTGCACTCTCTGGACTCACTGCAGTGCATCCCCAGTGGTGCCAGTGCGCTCTCTGGACTCACTGCACTGCATCCCCAGTGGTGCCAGTGCGCTCTCAGGACTCACTGCAGGGCATCCCCAGTGGTGCCAGTGCACTCTCTGGACTCACTGCACTGCATCCCCAGTCCTGCCAGTGCACTCTCTTGACTCACTGCAGTGCATCCCCAGTGGTGCCAGTACACTCACTGGACTGACTGAAGTGCATCCCCAGTGGTGTCAGTGCACTCACTGGAGTCACTGCACTGCATCCCCAGTGGTGCAAGTGCACTCCCTGGACTCACTGCACTGCATTCCCAGTGGTGACAGTGAAGTCTTTGGACTCACTGCACTCCATCCCCACTGGTGCCTTTGCACTCCCTGGACTCACTGCACTGCTCCAGCCGCGGCAGCCGCTCCAGCCGCGGTAGCCCTCCAGCCGTGGCAGCCGCTCCACTCGGTAGCGGCTGGAGCGGCTGCCGCGGTTGGAGCGGCTGGAGCGGCTGCCGCGGCTGGAGCGGCTGCCGCGGATGGAGAGGCTGGCGAGGCTGGAGGGGCTGGAGCGGCTGCCGCGGCTGGAGCGGCTGGAGCGGCTGCCGCGGCTGGAGCGTCTGCCGCGGCTGGAGGGCCTACCGCGGGGTTGACTCGGCTGGAGCGGATACCGAGGCTGGAACGGCACTCTCTGGACTCACTGAAATGCATTCTCAGTGGTGCCAGTGCACTCTCTGGACTCACTGCTCTGCATCCCCAGTGGTGCTAGTGCACTCTGGACTCACTGCAGTGCATCCCCAGTGGTGCCAGTGCACTCTCTGGACTCACTGCACCGCATTCCCACTGGTGTCAGTGCACTCTGTGGACTCACTGCACTGCATCCCCAGTGGTGTCAGTGCACTCTCTGGACTCCCGGCACCGTATCCCCAGTGGTGCCAGTGCATTCGCTGGACTCACGGCACTGCATCCACAGTGGTGCCAGTTCGCTCTCTGGACTCACTGAAGTGCATTCTCAGTGGAGCCAGTGCACTCTCTGGACTCACTGCACTGCATCCCCAGTGGTGCCAGTGCACTCTCTGGACTCACTGCAGTGCATCCCAAGTGGTGCCAATGCACTCTCTGGACTCACTGCAGTGCATCCCCAGTGGTGCCAGTACACTCACTGGACTCACTGCACTGCATCCCCAGTGGTGCCAGTGCAGTCTCTGCACTCACTGAAGTGCATCTCCAGTGGTGCCAGAGCACTCTCTGGACTCACTGCAGTGCATCCCAGTGGTGCCAGTGCACTCTCTGGACACTCTGCACTGCATCCCCACTGGTGCCAGTGCACTCTCTGGACTCACTGCACTGCATCCCCAGTGGTGCCAGTGCACTCTCTGGACTCACTGCACTGCATCTCCAATGGTGCCAGTGCACTCTCTGGACTCACTGCACTGCATCCCCAGTGGTGCCAATGCACTCTCTGGACTCACTGCTGTGCATCCCCAGTGGTGCCAGTACACTCACTGGACTGACTGAAGTGCATTCCCAGTGGTGACATTGAAGTCTTTGGACTCACTGCACTCCATCCCCACTGGTGCCTTTGCACTCCCTGGACTCACTGCACTGCTCCAGCCGCGGCAGCCGCTCCAGCCGCGGTAGCCCTCCAGCCGTGGCAGCCGCTCCACTCGGTAGCGGCTGGAGCGGCTGCCGCGGCTGGAGCGGCTGGAGCGGCTGCCGCGGCTGGAGCGGCTGCCGCGGATGGAGAGGCTGGCGCGGCTGGAGGGGCTGGAGCGGCTGCCGCGGCTGGAGCGGCTGGAGCGGCTGCCGCGGCTGGAGCGTCTGCCGCGGCTGGAGGGGCTACCGCGGGGTTGACTCGGCTGGAGCGGATGCCGAGGCTGGAACGGCACTCTCTGGACTCACTGAAATGCATTCTCAGTGGTGCCAGTGCACTCTCTGGACTCACTGCTCTGCATCCCCAGTGGTGCTAGTGCACTCTCTGGACTCACTGCAGTGCATCCCCAGTGGTGCCATTGCACTCTCTGGACTCACTGCACCGCATTCCCACTGGTGCCAGTGCGCTCTCTGGACTCACTGCACTGCATCCCCAGTGGTGCCAGTGCGCTCTCAGGACTCACTGCAGGGCATCCCCAGTGGTGCCAGTGCACTCTCTGGACTCACTGCACTGCATCCCCAGTCCTGCCAGTGCACTCTCTTGACTCACTGCAGTGCATCCCCAGTGGTGCCAGTACACTCACTGGACTGACTGAAGTGCATCCCCAGTGGTGTCAGTGCACTCACTGGAGTCACTGCACTGCATCCCCAGTGGTGCAAGTGCACTCCCTGGACTCACTGCACTGCATTCCCAGTGGTGACAGTGAAGTCTTTGGACTCACTGCACTCCATCCCCACTGGTGCCTTTGCACTCCCTGGACTCACTGCACTGCTCCAGCCGCGGCAGCCGCTCCAGCCGCGGTAGCCCTCCAGCCGTGGCAGCCGCTCCACTCGGTAGCGGCTGGAGCGGCTGCCGCGGTTGGAGCGGCTGGAGCGGCTGCCGCGGCTGGAGCGGCTGCCGCGGATGGAGAGGCTGGCGAGGCTGGAGGGGCTGGAGCGGCTGCCGCGGCTGGAGCGGCTGGAGCGGCTGCCGCGGCTGGAGCGTCTGCCGCGGCTGGAGGGCCTACCGCGGGGTTGACTCGGCTGGAGCGGATACCGAGGCTGGAACGGCACTCTCTGGACTCACTGAAATGCATTCTCAGTGGTGCCAGTGCACTCTCTGGACTCACTGCTCTGCATCCCCAGTGGTGCTAGTGCACTCTGGACTCACTGCAGTGCATCCCCAGTGGTGCCAGTGCACTCTCTGGACTCACTGCACCGCATTCCCACTGGTGTCAGTGCACTCTGTGGACTCACTGCACTGCATCCCCAGTGGTGTCAGTGCACTCTCTGGACTCCCGGCACCGTATCCCCAGTGGTGCCAGTGCATTCGCTGGACTCACGGCACTGCATCCACAGTGGTGCCAGTGCACTCTCTGGACTCACTGAAGTGCATTCTCAGTGGAGCCAGTGCACTCTCTGGACTCACTGCACTGCATCCCCAGTGGTGCCAGTGCACTCTCTGGACTCACTGCAGTGCATCCCAAGTGGTGCCAATGCACTCTCTGGACTCACTGCAGTGCATCCCCAGTGGTGCCAGTACACTCACTGGACTCACTGCACTGCATCCCCAGTGGTGCCAGTGCAGTCTCTGCACTCACTGAAGTGCATCTCCAGTGGTGCCAGAGCACTCTCTGGACTCACTGCAGTGCATCACCTGTGGTGCCAGTGCACTCTCTGGACACTCTGCACTGCATCCCCACTGGTGCCAGTGCACTCTCTGGACTCACTGCACTGCATCCCCAGTGGTGCCAGTGCACTCTCTGGACTCACTGCACTGCATCTCCAATGGTGCCAGTGCACTCTCTGGACTCACTGCACTGCATCCCCAGTGGTGCCAATGCACTCTCTGGACTCACTGCTGTGCATCCCCAGTGGTGCCAGTACACTCACTGGACTGACTGAAGTGCATTCCCAGTGGTGACATTGAAGTCTTTGGACTCACTGCACTCCATCCCCACTGGTGCCTTTGCACTCCCTGGACTCACTGCACTGCTCCAGCCGCGGCAGCCGCTCCAGCCGCGGTAGCCCTCCAGCCGTGGCAGCCGCTCCACTCGGTAGCGGCTGGAGCGGCTGCCGCGGCTGGAGCGGCTGCCGCGGCTGGAGCGGCTGCCGCGGATGGAGAGGCTGGCGCGGCTGGAGGGGCTGGAGCGGCTGCCGCGGCTGGAGCGGCTGGAGCGGCTGCCGCGGCTGGAGCGTCTGCCGCGGCTGGAGGGGCTACCGCGGGGTTGACTCGGCTGGAGCGGATGCCGAGGCTGGAACGGCACTCTCTGGACTCACTGAAATGCATTCTCAGTGGTGCCAGTGCACTCTCTGGACTCACTGCTCTGCATCCCCAGTGGTGCTAGTGCACTCTCTGGACTCACTGCAGTGCATCCCCAGTGGTGCCATTGCACTCTCTGGACTCACTGCACCGCATTCCCACTGGTGCCAGTGCGCTCTCTGGACTCACTGCACTGCATCCCCAGTGGTGCCAGTGCGCTCTCAGGACTCACTGCAGGGCATCCCCAGTGGTGCCAGTGCACTCTCTGGACTCACTGCACTGCATCCCCAGTCCTGCCAGTGCACTCTCTTGACTCACTGCAGTGCATCCCCAGTGGTGCCAGTACACTCACTGGACTGACTGAAGTGCATCCCCAGTGGTGCCAGTGCACTCTCTGGACTCACAGCACTGCATGCCCAGTGGTGCCAGTGCACTCTCTGGACTCACTGCATTGCATCCTCAGTGGTGCCAGTGCACTCTCTGGACTCACTGCACTGCATCCCCAGTCCTGCCAGTGCACTCTCTGGACTCACTGCACTGCATCCCCAATGGTGCCAGTGCACTCTCTGGACTCACTGCACTGCTCCAGCCGCGGCAGCCTCTCCAGGCGCACCAGCCGCGGCATCCGCTCCAGCCTCGGCATCCGCTCCAGCCGCGTTAACCGCTCCAGCCGCGGTAGCTCCTCCAGCCGCGCCAGCCGCTCCAGCCGCGGCAGCCGCTCCAGCCGCTCCAGCCGCGGCATCCGCTCCAGCCGCTCCAGCCGCGGCAGCCGCTCCAACCGCGGCAGCCGCTCCAGTCGCGGCAGCCGCTCCAGCCGCTCCAGCCGCGGCAGCCGCTCCAGCCGCTACCGAGTGGAGCGGCTGCCACGGCTGGAGGGCTACCGCGGCTGGAGCGGCTGCCGCGGCTGGAGAGGCTGGCGCGGCTGGAGGGGCTGGAGCGGCTGCCGCGGCTGGAGCGGCTGGAGCGGCTGCCGCGGCTGGAGCGTCTGCCGCGGCTGGAGGGGCTACCGCGGGGTTGACTCGGCTGGAGCGGATGCCGAGGCTGGAACGGCACTCTCTGGACTCACTGAAATGCATTCTCAGTGGTGCCAGTGCACTCTCAGGACTCACTGCAGGGCATCCCCAGTGGTGCCAGTGCACTCTCTGGACTCACTGCACTGCATCCCCAGTCCTGCCAGTGCACTCTCTTGACTCACTGCAGTGCATCCCCAGTGGTGCCAGTACACTCACTGGACTGACTGAAGTGCATCCCCAGTGGTGTCAGTGCACTCACTGGAGTCACTGCACTGCATCCCCAGTGGTGCAAGTGCACTCCCTGGACTCACTGCACTGCATTCCCAGTGGTGACAGTGAAGTCTTTGGACTCACTGCACTCCATCCCCACTGGTGCCTTTGCACTCCCTGGACTCACTGCACTGCTCCAGCCGCGGCAGCCGCTCCAGCCGCGGTAGCCCTCCAGCCGTGGCAGCCGCTCCACTCGGTAGCGGCTGGAGCGGCTGCCGCGGTTGGAGCGGCTGGAGCGGCTGCCGCGGCTGGAGCGGCTGCCGCGGATGGAGAGGCTGGCGAGGCTGGAGGGGCTGGAGCGGCTGCCGCGGCTGGAGCGGCTGGAGCGGCTGCCGCGGCTGGAGCGTCTGCCGCGGCTGGAGGGCCTACCGCGGGGTTGACTCGGCTGGAGCGGATACCGAGGCTGGAACGGCACTCTCTGGACTCACTGAAATGCATTCTCAGTGGTGCCAGTGCACTCTCTGGACTCACTGCTCTGCATCCCCAGTGGTGCTAGTGCACTCTGGACTCACTGCAGTGCATCCCCAGTGGTGCCAGTGCACTCTCTGGACTCACTGCACCGCATTCCCACTGGTGTCAGTGCACTCTGTGGACTCACTGCACTGCATCCCCAGTGGTGTCAGTGCACTCTCTGGACTCCCGGCACCGTATCCCCAGTGGTGCCAGTGCATTCGCTGGACTCACGGCACTGCATCCACAGTGGTGCCAGTGCACTCTCTGGACTCACTGAAGTGCATTCTCAGTGGAGCCAGTGCACTCTCTGGACTCACTGCACTGCATCCCCAGTGGTGCCAGTGCACTCTCTGGACTCACTGCAGTGCATCCCAAGTGGTGCCAATGCACTCTCTGGACTCACTGCAGTGCATCCCCAGTGGTGCCAGTACACTCACTGGACTCACTGCACTGCATCCCCAGTGGTGCCAGTGCAGTCTCTGCACTCACTGAAGTGCATCTCCAGTGGTGCCAGAGCACTCTCTGGACTCACTGCAGTGCATCACCTGTGGTGCCAGTGCACTCTCTGGACACTCTGCACTGCATCCCCACTGGTGCCAGTGCACTCTCTGGACTCACTGCACTGCATCCCCAGTGGTGCCAGTGCACTCTCTGGACTCACTGCACTGCATCTCCAATGGTGCCAGTGCACTCTCTGGACTCACTGCACTGCATCCCCAGTGGTGCCAATGCACTCTCTGGACTCACTGCTGTGCATCCCCAGTGGTGCCAGTACACTCACTGGACTGACTGAAGTGCATTCCCAGTGGTGACATTGAAGTCTTTGGACTCACTGCACTCCATCCCCACTGGTGCCTTTGCACTCCCTGGACTCACTGCACTGCTCCAGCCGCGGCAGCCCTCCAGCCGTGGCAGCCGCTCCACTCGGTAGCGGCTGGAGCGGCTGCCGCGGCTGGAGCGGCTGCCGCGGCTGGAGCGGCTGCCGCGGATGGAGAGGCTGGCGCGGCTGGAGGGGCTGGAGCGGCTGCCGCGGCTGGAGCGGCTGGAGCGGCTGCCGCGGCTGGAGCGTCTGCCGCGGCTGGAGGGGCTACCGCGGGGTTGACTCGGCTGGAGCGGATGCCGAGGCTGGAACGGCACTCTCTGGACTCACTGAAATGCATTCTCAGTGGTGCCAGTGCACTCTCTGGACTCACTGCTCTGCATCCCCAGTGGTGCTAGTGCACTCTCTGGACTCACTGCAGTGCATCCCCAGTGGTGCCATTGCACTCTCTGGACTCACTGCACCGCATTCCCACTGGTGCCAGTGCGCTCTCTGGACTCACTGCACTGCATCCCCAGTGGTGCCAGTGCGCTCTCAGGACTCACTGCAGGGCATCCCCAGTGGTGCCAGTGCACTCTCTGGACTCACTGCACTGCATCCCCAGTCCTGCCAGTGCACTCTCTTGACTCACTGCAGTGCATCCCCAGTGGTGCCAGTACACTCACTGGACTGACTGAAGTGCATCCCCAGTGGTGCCAGTGCACTCTCTGGACTCACAGCACTGCATGCCCAGTGGTGCCAGTGCACTCTCTGGACTCACTGCATTGCATCCTCAGTGGTGCCAGTGCACTCTCTGGACTCACTGCACTGCATCCCCAGTCCTGCCAGTGCACTCTCTGGACTCACTGCACTGCATCCCCAATGGTGCCAGTGCACTCTCTGGACTCACTGCACTGCTCCAGCCGCGGCAGCCTCTCCAGGCGCACCAGCCGCGGCATCCGCTCCAGCCTCGGCATCCGCTCCAGCCGCGTTAACCGCTCCAGCCGCGGTAGCTCCTCCAGCCGCGCCAGCCGCTCCAGCCGCGGCAGCCGCTCCAGCCGCTCCAGCCGCGGCATCCGCTCCAGCCGCTCCAGCCGCGGCAGCCGCTCCAACCGCGGCAGCCGCTCCAGTCGCGGCAGCCGCTCCAGCCGCTCCAGCCGCGGCAGCCGCTCCAGCCGCTACCGAGTGGAGCGGCTGCCACGGCTGGAGGGCTACCGCGGCTGGAGCGGCTGCCGCGGCTGGAGAGGCTGGCGCGGCTGGAGGGGCTGGAGCGGCTGCCGCGGCTGGAGCGGCTGGAGCGGCTGCCGCGGCTGGAGCGTCTGCCGCGGCTGGAGGGGCTACCGCGGGGTTGACTCGGCTGGAGCGGATGCCGAGGCTGGAACGGCACTCTCTGGACTCACTGAAATGCATTCTCAGTGGTGCCAGTGCACTCTCAGGACTCACTGCAGGGCATCCCCAGTGGTGCCAGTGCACTCTCTGGACTCACTGCACTGCATCCCCAGTCCTGCCAGTGCACTCTCTTGACTCACTGCAGTGCATCCCCAGTGGTGCCAGTACACTCACTGGACTGACTGAAGTGCATCCCCAGTGGTGTCAGTGCACTCACTGGAGTCACTGCACTGCATCCCCAGTGGTGCAAGTGCACTCCCTGGACTCACTGCACTGCATTCCCAGTGGTGACAGTGAAGTCTTTGGACTCACTGCACTCCATCCCCACTGGTGCCTTTGCACTCCCTGGACTCACTGCACTGCTCCAGCCGCGGCAGCCGCTCCAGCCGCGGTAGCCCTCCAGCCGTGGCAGCCGCTCCACTCGGTAGCGGCTGGAGCGGCTGCCGCGGTTGGAGCGGCTGGAGCGGCTGCCGCGGCTGGAGCGGCTGCCGCGGATGGAGAGGCTGGCGAGGCTGGAGGGGCTGGAGCGGCTGCCGCGGCTGGAGCGGCTGGAGCGGCTGCCGCGGCTGGAGCGTCTGCCGCGGCTGGAGGGCCTACCGCGGGGTTGACTCGGCTGGAGCGGATACCGAGGCTGGAACGGCACTCTCTGGACTCACTGAAATGCATTCTCAGTGGTGCCAGTGCACTCTCTGGACTCACTGCTCTGCATCCCCAGTGGTGCTAGTGCACTCTGGACTCACTGCAGTGCATCCCCAGTGGTGCCAGTGCACTCTCTGGACTCACTGCACCGCATTCCCACTGGTGTCAGTGCACTCTGTGGACTCACTGCACTGCATCCCCAGTGGTGTCAGTGCACTCTCTGGACTCCCGGCACCGTATCCCCAGTGGTGCCAGTGCATTCGCTGGACTCACGGCACTGCATCCACAGTGGTGCCAGTGCACTCTCTGGACTCACTGAAGTGCATTCTCAGTGGAGCCAGTGCACTCTCTGGACTCACTGCACTGCATCCCCAGTGGTGCCAGTGCACTCTCTGGACTCACTGCAGTGCATCCCAAGTGGTGCCAATGCACTCTCTGGACTCACTGCAGTGCATCCCCAGTGGTGCCAGTACACTCACTGGACTCACTGCACTGCATCCCCAGTGGTGCCAGTGCAGTCTCTGCACTCACTGAAGTGCATCTCCAGTGGTGCCAGAGCACTCTCTGGACTCACTGCAGTGCATCCCCAGTGGTGCCAGTGCACTCTCTGGACACTCTGCACTGCATCCCCACTGGTGCCAGTGCACTCTCTGGACTCACTGCACTGCATCCCCAGTGGTGCCAGTGCACTCTCTGGACTCACTGCACTGCATCTCCAATGGTGCCAGTGCACTCTCTGGACTCACTGCACTGCATCCCCAGTGGTGCCAATGCACTCTCTGGACTCACTGCTGTGCATCCCCAGTGGTGCCAGTACACTCACTGGACTGACTGAAGTGCATTCCCAGTGGTGACATTGAAGTCTTTGGACTCACTGCACTCCATCCCCACTGGTGCCTTTGCACTCCCTGGACTCACTGCACTGCTCCAGCCGCGGCAGCCGCTCCAGCCGCGGTAGCCCTCCAGCCGTGGCAGCCGCTCCACTCGGTAGCGGCTGGAGCGGCTGCCGCGGCTGGAGCGGCTGGAGCGGCTGCCGCGGCTGGAGCGTCTGCCGCGGCTGGAGGGGCTACCGCGGGGTTGACTCGGCTGGAGCGGATGCCGAGGCTGGAACGGCACTCTCTGGACTCACTGAAATGCATTCTCAGTGGTGCCAGTGCACTCTCTGGACTCACTGCTCTGCATCCCCAGTGGTGCTAGTGCACTCTCTGGACTCACTGCAGTGCATCCCCAGTGGTGCCATTGCACTCTCTGGACTCACTGCACCGCATTCCCACTGGTGCCAGTGCGCTCTCTGGACTCACTGCACTGCATCCCCAGTGGTGCCAGTGCGCTCTCAGGACTCACTGCAGGGCATCCCCAGTGGTGCCAGTGCACTCTCTGGACTCACTGCACTGCATCCCCAGTCCTGCCAGTGCACTCTCTTGACTCACTGCAGTGCATCCCCAGTGGTGCCAGTACACTCACTGGACTGACTGAAGTGCATCCCCAGTGGTGCCAGTGCACTCTCTGGACTCACAGCACTGCATGCCCAGTGGTGCCAGTGCACTCTCTGGACTCACTGCATTGCATCCTCAGTGGTGCCAGTGCACTCTCTGGACTCACTGCACTGCATCCCCAGTCCTGCCAGTGCACTCTCTGGACTCACTGCACTGCATCCCCAGTCCTGCCAGTGCACTCTCTGGACTCACTGCACTGCTCCAGCCGCGGCAGCCTCTCCAGGCGCACCAGCCGCGGCATCCGCTCCAGCCTCGGCATCCGCTCCAGCCGCGTTAACCGCTCCAGCCGCGGTAGCTCCTCCAGCCGCGCCAGCCGCTCCAGCCGCGGCAGCCGCTCCAGCCGCTCCAGCCGCGGCATCCGCTCCAGCCGCTCCAGCCGCGGCAGCCGCTCCAACCGCGGCAGCCGCTCCAGTCGCGGCAGCCGCTCCAGCCGCTCCAGCCGCGGCAGCCGCTCCAGCCGCTACCGAGTGGAGCGGCTGCCACGGCTGGAGGGCTACCGCGGCTGGAGCGGCTGCCGCGGCTGGAGAGGCTGGCGCGGCTGGAGGGGCTGGAGCGGCTGCCGCGGCTGGAGCGGCTGGAGCGGCTGCCGCGGCTGGAGCGTCTGCCGCGGCTGGAGGGGCTACCGCGGGGTTGACTCGGCTGGAGCGGATGCCGAGGCTGGAACGGCACTCTCTGGACTCACTGAAATGCATTCTCAGTGGTGCCAGTGCACTCTCAGGACTCACTGCAGGGCATCCCCAGTGGTGCCAGTGCACTCTCTGGACTCACTGCACTGCATCCCCAGTCCTGCCAGTGCACTCTCTTGACTCACTGCAGTGCATCCCCAGTGGTGCCAGTACACTCACTGGACTGACTGAAGTGCATCCCCAGTGGTGTCAGTGCACTCACTGGAGTCACTGCACTGCATCCCCAGTGGTGCAAGTGCACTCCCTGGACTCACTGCACTGCATTCCCAGTGGTGACAGTGAAGTCTTTGGACTCACTGCACTCCATCCCCACTGGTGCCTTTGCACTCCCTGGACTCACTGCACTGCTCCAGCCGCGGCAGCCGCTCCAGCCGCGGTAGCCCTCCAGCCGTGGCAGCCGCTCCACTCGGTAGCGGCTGGAGCGGCTGCCGCGGTTGGAGCGGCTGGAGCGGCTGCCGCGGCTGGAGCGGCTGCCGCGGATGGAGAGGCTGGCGAGGCTGGAGGGGCTGGAGCGGCTGCCGCGGCTGGAGCGGCTGGAGCGGCTGCCGCGGCTGGAGCGTCTGCCGCGGCTGGAGGGCCTACCGCGGGGTTGACTCGGCTGGAGCGGATACCGAGGCTGGAACGGCACTCTCTGGACTCACTGAAATGCATTCTCAGTGGTGCCAGTGCACTCTCTGGACTCACTGCTCTGCATCCCCAGTGGTGCTAGTGCACTCTGGACTCACTGCAGTGCATCCCCAGTGGTGCCAGTGCACTCTCTGGACTCACTGCACCGCATTCCCACTGGTGTCAGTGCACTCTGTGGACTCACTGCACTGCATCCCCAGTGGTGTCAGTGCACTCTCTGGACTCCCGGCACCGTATCCCCAGTGGTGCCAGTGCATTCGCTGGACTCACGGCACTGCATCCACAGTGGTGCCAGTGCACTCTCTGGACTCACTGAAGTGCATTCTCAGTGGAGCCAGTGCACTCTCTGGACTCACTGCACTGCATCCCCAGTGGTGCCAGTGCACTCTCTGGACTCACTGCAGTGCATCCCAAGTGGTGCCAATGCACTCTCTGGACTCACTGCAGTGCATCCCCAGTGGTGCCAGTACACTCACTGGACTCACTGCACTGCATCCCCAGTGGTGCCAGTGCAGTCTCTGCACTCACTGAAGTGCATCTCCAGTGGTGCCAGAGCACTCTCTGGACTCACTGCAGTGCATCACCTGTGGTGCCAGTGCACTCTCTGGACACTCTGCACTGCATCCCCACTGGTGCCAGTGCACTCTCTGGACTCACTGCACTGCATCCCCAGTGGTGCCAGTGCACTCTCTGGACTCACTGCACTGCATCTCCAATGGTGCCAGTGCACTCTCTGGACTCACTGCACTGCATCCCCAGTGGTGCCAATGCACTCTCTGGACTCACTGCTGTGCATCCCCAGTGGTGCCAGTACACTCACTGGACTGACTGAAGTGCATTCCCAGTGGTGACATTGAAGTCTTTGGACTCACTGCACTCCATCCCCACTGGTGCCTTTGCACTCCCTGGACTCACTGCACTGCTCCAGCCGCGGCAGCCGCTCCAGCCGCGGTAGCCCTCCAGCCGTGGCAGCCGCTCCACTCGGTAGCGGCTGGAGCGGCTGCCGCGGCTGGAGCGGCTGCCGCGGCTGGAGCGGCTGCCGCGGATGGAGAGGCTGGCGCGGCTGGAGGGGCTGGAGCGGCTGCCGCGGCTGGAGCGGCTGGAGCGGCTGCCGCGGCTGGAGCGTCTGCCGCGGCTGGAGGGGCTACCGCGGGGTTGACTCGGCTGGAGCGGATGCCGAGGCTGGAACGGCACTCTCTGGACTCACTGAAATGCATTCTCAGTGGTGCCAGTGCACTCTCTGGACTCACTGCTCTGCATCCCCAGTGGTGCTAGTGCACTCTCTGGACTCACTGCAGTGCATCCCCAGTGGTGCCATTGCACTCTCTGGACTCACTGCACCGCATTCCCACTGGTGCCAGTGCGCTCTCTGGACTCACTGCACTGCATCCCCAGTGGTGCCAGTGCGCTCTCAGGACTCACTGCAGGGCATCCCCAGTGGTGCCAGTGCACTCTCTGGACTCACTGCACTGCATCCCCAGTCCTGCCAGTGCACTCTCTTGACTCACTGCAGTGCATCCCCAGTGGTGCCAGTACACTCACTGGACTGACTGAAGTGCATCCCCAGTGGTGCCAGTGCACTCTCTGGACTCACAGCACTGCATGCCCAGTGGTGCCAGTGCACTCTCTGGACTCACTGCATTGCATCCTCAGTGGTGCCAGTGCACTCTCTGGACTCACTGCACTGCATCCCCAGTCCTGCCAGTGCACTCTCTGGACTCACTGCACTGCATCCCCAATGGTGCCAGTGCACTCTCTGGACTCACTGCACTGCTCCAGCCGCGGCAGCCTCTCCAGGCGCACCAGCCGCGGCATCCGCTCCAGCCTCGGCATCCGCTCCAGCCGCGTTAACCGCTCCAGCCGCGGTAGCTCCTCCAGCCGCGCCAGCCGCTCCAGCCGCGGCAGCCGCTCCAGCCGCTCCAGCCGCGGCATCCGCTCCAGCCGCTCCAGCCGCGGCAGCCGCTCCAACCGCGGCAGCCGCTCCAGTCGCGGCAGCCGCTCCAGCCGCTCCAGCCGCGGCAGCCGCTCCAGCCGCTACCGAGTGGAGCGGCTGCCACGGCTGGAGGGCTACCGCGGCTGGAGCGGCTGCCGCGGCTGGAGAGGCTGGCGCGGCTGGAGGGGCTGGAGCGGCTGCCGCGGCTGGAGCGGCTGGAGCGGCTGCCGCGGCTGGAGCGTCTGCCGCGGCTGGAGGGGCTACCGCGGGGTTGACTCGGCTGGAGCGGATGCCGAGGCTGGAACGGCACTCTCTGGACTCACTGCAGGGCATCCCCAGTGGTGCCAGTGCACTCTCTGGACTCACTGCACTGCATCCCCAGTCCTGCCAGTGCACTCTCTTGACTCACTGCAGTGCATCCCCAGTGGTGCCAGTACACTCACTGGACTGACTGAAGTGCATCCCCAGTGGTGTCAGTGCACTCACTGGAGTCACTGCACTGCATCCCCAGTGGTGCAAGTGCACTCCCTGGACTCACTGCACTGCATTCCCAGTGGTGACAGTGAAGTCTTTGGACTCACTGCACTCCATCCCCACTGGTGCCTTTGCACTCCCTGGACTCACTGCACTGCTCCAGCCGCGGCAGCCGCTCCAGCCGCGGTAGCCCTCCAGCCGTGGCAGCCGCTCCACTCGGTAGCGGCTGGAGCGGCTGCCGCGGTTGGAGCGGCTGGAGCGGCTGCCGCGGCTGGAGCGGCTGCCGCGGATGGAGAGGCTGGCGAGGCTGGAGGGGCTGGAGCGTCTGCCGCGGCTGGAGGGCCTACCGCGGGGTTGACTCGGCTGGAGCGGATGCCGAGGCTGGAACGGCACTCTCTGGACTCACTGAAATGCATTCTCAGTGGTGCCAGTGCACTCTCTGGACTCACTGCTCTGCATCCCCAGTGGTGCTAGTGCACTCTGGACTCACTGCAGTGCATCCCCAGTGGTGCCAGTGCACTCTCTGGACTCACTGCACCGCATTCCCACTGGTGTCAGTGCACTCTGTGGACTCACTGCACTGCATCCCCAGTGGTGTCAGTGCACTCTCTGGACTCCCGGCACCGTATCCCCAGTGGTGCCAGTGCATTCGCTGGACTCACGGCACTGCATCCACAGTGGTGCCAGTGCACTCTCTGGACTCACTGAAGTGCATTCTCAGTGGAGCCAGTGCACTCTCTGGACTCACTGCACTGCATCCCCAGTGGTGCCAGTGCACTCTCTGGACTCACTGCAGTGCATCCCAAGTGGTGCCAATGCACTCTCTGGACTCACTGCAGTGCATCCCCAGTGGTGCCAGTACACTCACTGGACTCACTGCACTGCATCCCCAGTGGTGCCAGTGCAGTCTCTGCACTCACTGAAGTGCATCTCCAGTGGTGCCAGAGCACTCTCTGGACTCACTGCAGTGCATCACCTGTGGTGCCAGTGCACTCTCTGGACACTCTGCACTGCATCCCCACTGGTGCCAGTGCACTCTCTGGACTCACTGCACTGCATCCCCAGTGGTGCCAGTGCACTCTCTGGACTCACTGCACTGCATCTCCAATGGTGCCAGTGCACTCTCTGGACTCACTGCACTGCATCCCCAGTGGTGCCAATGCACTCTCTGGACTCACTGCTGTGCATCCCCAGTGGTGCCAGTACACTCACTGGACTGACTGAAGTGCATTCCCAGTGGTGACATTGAAGTCTTTGGACTCACTGCACTCCATCCCCACTGGTGCCTTTGCACTCCCTGGACTCACTGCACTGCTCCAGCCGCGGCAGCCGCTCCAGCCGCGGTAGCCCTCCAGCCGTGGCAGCCGCTCCACTCGGTAGCGGCTGGAGCGGCTGCCGCGGCTGGAGCGGCTGGAGCGGCTGCCGCGGCTGGAGCGTCTGCCGCGGCTGGAGGGGCTACCGCGGGGTTGACTCGGCTGGAGCGGATGCCGAGGCTGGAACGGCACTCTCTGGACTCACTGAAATGCATTCTCAGTGGTGCCAGTGCACTCTCTGGACTCACTGCTCTGCATCCCCAGTGGTGCTAGTGCACTCTCTGGACTCACTGCAGTGCATCCCCAGTGGTGCCATTGCACTCTCTGGACTCACTGCACCGCATTCCCACTGGTGCCAGTGCGCTCTCTGGACTCACTGCACTGCATCCCCAGTGGTGCCAGTGCGCTCTCAGGACTCACTGCAGGGCATCCCCAGTGGTGCCAGTGCACTCTCTGGACTCACTGCACTGCATCCCCAGTCCTGCCAGTGCACTCTCTTGACTCACTGCAGTGCATCCCCAGTGGTGCCAGTACACTCACTGGACTGACTGAAGTGCATCCCCAGTGGTGCCAGTGCACTCTCTGGACTCACAGCACTGCATGCCCAGTGGTGCCAGTGCACTCTCTGGACTCACTGCATTGCATCCTCAGTGGTGCCAGTGCACTCTCTGGACTCACTGCACTGCATCCCCAGTCCTGCCAGTGCACTCTCTGGACTCACTGCACTGCATCCCCAATGGTGCCAGTGCACTCTCTGGACTCACTGCACTGCTCCAGCCGCTGCAGCCTCTCCAGGCGCACCAGCCGCGGCATCCGCTCCAGCCTCGGCATCCGCTCCAGCCGCGTTAACCGCTCCAGCCGCGGTAGCTCCTCCAGCCGCGCCAGCCGCTCCAGCCGCGGCAGCCGCTCCAGCCGCTCCAGCCGCGGCATCCGCTCCAGCCGCTCCAGCCGCGGCAGCCGCTCCAACCGCGGCAGCCGCTCCAGTCGCGGCAGCCGCTCCAGCCGCTCCAGCCGCGGCAGCCGCTCCAGCCGCTACCGAGTGGAGCGGCTGCCACGGCTGGAGGGCTACCGCGGCTGGAGCGGCTGCCGCGGCTGGAGAGGCTGGCGCGGCTGGAGGGGCTGGAGCGGCTGCCGCGGCTGGAGCGGCTGGAGCGGCTGCCGCGGCTGGAGCGTCTGCCGCGGCTGGAGGGGCTACCGCGGGGTTGACTCGGCTGGAGCGGATGCCGAGGCTGGAACGGCACTCTCTGGACTCACTGAAATGCATTCTCAGTGGTGCCAGTGCACTCTCTGGACTCACTGCAGTGCATCCCCAGTGGTGCCAGTGCACTCTCTGGACTCACTGCACTGCATCCCCAGTCCTGCCAGTGCACTCTCTTGACTCACTGCAGTGCATCCCCAGTGGTGCCAGTACACTCACTGGACTGACTGAAGTGCATCCCCAGTGGTGTCAGTGCACTCACTGGAGTCACTGCACTGCATCCCCAGTGGTGCAAGTGCACTCCCTGGACTCACTGCACTGCATTCCCAGTGGTGACAGTGAAGTCTTTGGACTCACTGCACTCCATCCCCACTGGTGCCTTTGCACTCCCTGGACTCACTGCACTGCTCCAGCCGCGGCAGCCGCTCCAGCCGCGGTAGCCCTCCAGCCGTGGCAGCCGCTCCACTCGGTAGCGGCTGGAGCGGCTGCCGCGGTTGGAGCGGCTGGAGCGGCTGCCGCGGCTGGAGCGGCTGCCGCGGATGGAGAGGCTGGCGAGGCTGGAGGGGCTGGAGCGGCTGCCGCGGCTGGAGCGGCTGGAGCGGCTGCCGCGGCTGGAGCGTCTGCCGCGGCTGGAGGGCCTACCGCGGGGTTGACTCGGCTGGAGCGGATACCGAGGCTGGAACGGCACTCTCTGGACTCACTGAAATGCATTCTCAGTGGTGCCAGTGCACTCTCTGGACTCACTGCTCTGCATCCCCAGTGGTGCTAGTGCACTCTGGACTCACTGCAGTGCATCCCCAGTGGTGCCAGTGCACTCTCTGGACTCACTGCACCGCATTCCCACTGGTGTCAGTGCACTCTGTGGACTCACTGCACTGCATCCCCAGTGGTGTCAGTGCACTCTCTGGACTCCCGGCACCGTATCCCCAGTGGTGCCAGTGCATTCGCTGGACTCACGGCACTGCATCCACAGTGGTGCCAGTGCACTCTCTGGACTCACTGAAGTGCATTCTCAGTGGAGCCAGTGCACTCTCTGGACTCACTGCACTGCATCCCCAGTGGTGCCAGTGCACTCTCTGGACTCACTGCAGTGCATCCCAAGTGGTGCCAATGCACTCCCTGGACTCACTGCAGTGCATCCCCAGTGGTGCCAGTACACTCACTGGACTCACTGCACTGCATCCCCAGTGGTGCCAGTGCAGTCTCTGCACTCACTGAAGTGCATCTCCAGTGGTGCCAGAGCACTCTCTGGACTCACTGCAGTGCATCCCAGTGGTGCCAGTGCACTCTCTGGACACTCTGCACTGCATCCCCACTGGTGCCAGTGCACTCTCTGGACTCACTGCACTGCATCCCCAGTGGTGCCAGTGCACTCTCTGGACTCACTGCACCGCATTCCCACTGGTGTCAGTGCACTCTCTGGACTCACTGCACTGCATCCCCAGTGGTGCCAGTGCACTCTCTGGACTCACTGCACTGCATCCCCAGTGGTGCCAGTGCACTCTCTGGACTCACTGCACTGCATCTCCAATGGTGCCAGTGCACTCTCTGGACTCACTGCACTGCATCCCCAGTGGTGCCAGTGCACTCTCTGGACTCACTGCACTGCATCTCCAATGGTGCCAGTGCACTCTCTGGACTCACTGCACTGCATCCCCACTGGTGCCAGTGCACTCTCTGGACTCACTGCAGTGCATCCCAAGTGGTGCCAATGCACTCTCTGGACTCACTGCAGTGCATCCCCAGTGGTGCCAGTACACTCACTGGACTCACTGCACTGCATCCCCAGTGGTGCCAGTGCAGTCTCTGCACTCACTGAAGTGCATCTCCAGTGGTGCCAGAGCACTCTCTGGACTCACTGCACTGAATCCCCACTGGTGCCAGTGCACTCTCTGGACTCACTGCACTGCATCCCCACTGGTGCCAGTGCACTCTCTGGACTCACTGCACTGCATCCCCAGTGGTGCCAGTGCACTCTCTGGACTCACTGCACTGCATCTCCAATGGTGCCAGTGCACTCTCTGGACTCACTGCACTGCATCCCCAGTGGTGCCAATGCACTCTCTGGACTCACTGCTGTGCATCCCCAGTGGTGCCAGTACACTCACTGGACTGACTGAAGTGCATTCCCAGTGGTGACATTGAAGTCTTTGGACTCACTGCACTCCATCCCCACTGGTGCCTTTGCACTCCCTGGACTCACTGCACTGCTCCAGCCGCGGCAGCCGCTCCAGCCGCGGTAGCCCTCCAGCCGTGGCAGCCGCTCCACTCGGTAGCGGCTGGAGCGGCTGCCGCGGCTGGAGCGGCTGCCGCGGCTGGAGCGGCTGCCGCGGATGGAGAGGCTGGCGCGGCTGGAGGGGCTGGAGCGGCTGCCGCGGCTGGAGCGGCTGGAGCGGCTGCCGCGGCTGGAGCGTCTGCCGCGGCTGGAGGGGCTACCGCGGGGTTGACTCGGCTGGAGCGGATGCCGAGGCTGGAACGGCACTCTCTGGACTCACTGAAATGCATTCTCAGTGGTGCCAGTGCACTCTCTGGACTCACTGCTCTGCATCCCCAGTGGTGCTAGTGCACTCTCTGGACTCACTGCAGTGCATCCCCAGTGGTGCCATTGCACTCTCTGGACTCACTGCACCGCATTCCCACTGGTGCCAGTGCGCTCTCTGGACTCACTGCACTGCATCCCCAGTGGTGCCAGTGCGCTCTCAGGACTCACTGCAGGGCATCCCCAGTGGTGCCAGTGCACTCTCTGGACTCACTGCACTGCATCCCCAGTCCTGCCAGTGCACTCTCTTGACTCACTGCAGTGCATCCCCAGTGGTGCCAGTACACTCACTGGACTGACTGAAGTGCATCCCCAGTGGTGTCAGTGCACTCACTGGAGTCACTGCACTGCATCCCCAGTGGTGCAAGTGCACTCCCTGGACTCACTGCACTGCATTCCCAGTGGTGACAGTGAAGTCTTTGGACTCACTGCACTCCATCCCCACTGGTGCCTTTGCACTCCCTGGACTCACTGCACTGCTCCAGCCGCGGCAGCCGCTCCAGCCGCGGTAGCCCTCCAGCCGTGGCAGCCGCTCCACTCGGTAGCGGCTGGAGCGGCTGCCGCGGTTGGAGCGGCTGGAGCGGCTGCCGCGGCTGGAGCGGCTGCCGCGGATGGAGAGGCTGGCGAGGCTGGAGGGGCTGGAGCGGCTGCCGCGGCTGGAGCGGCTGGAGCGGCTGCCGCGGCTGGAGCGTCTGCCGCGGCTGGAGGGCCTACCGCGGGGTTGACTCGGCTGGAGCGGATACCGAGGCTGGAACGGCACTCTCTGGACTCACTGAAATGCATTCTCAGTGGTGCCAGTGCACTCTCTGGACTCACTGCTCTGCATCCCCAGTGGTGCTAGTGCACTCTGGACTCACTGCAGTGCATCCCCAGTGGTGCCAGTGCACTCTCTGGACTCACTGCACCGCATTCCCACTGGTGTCAGTGCACTCTGTGGACTCACTGCACTGCATCCCCAGTGGTGTCAGTGCACTCTCTGGACTCCCGGCACCGTATCCCCAGTGGTGCCAGTGCATTCGCTGGACTCACGGCACTGCATCCACAGTGGTGCCAGTGCACTCTCTGGACTCACTGAAGTGCATTCTCAGTGGAGCCAGTGCACTCTCTGGACTCACTGCACTGCATCCCCAGTGGTGCCAGTGCACTCTCTGGACTCACTGCAGTGCATCCCCAGTGGTGCCAGTACACTCACTGGACTCACTGCACTGCATCCCCAGTGGTGCCAGTGCAGTCTCTGCACTCACTGAAGTGCATCTCCAGTGGTGCCAGAGCACTCTCTGGACTCACTGCAGTGCATCCCAGTGGTGCCAGTGCACTCTCTGGACACTCTGCACTGCATCCCCACTGGTGCCAGTGCACTCTCTGGACTCACTGCACTGCATCCCCAGTGGTGCCAGTGCACTCTCTGGACTCACTGCACTGCATCTCCAATGGTGCCAGTGCACTCTCTGGACTCACTGCACTGCATCCCCAGTGGTGCCAATGCACTCTCTGGACTCACTGCTGTGCATCCCCAGTGGTGCCAGTACACTCACTGGACTGACTGAAGTGCATTCCCAGTGGTGACATTGAAGTCTTTGGACTCACTGCACTCCATCCCCACTGGTGCCTTTGCACTCCCTGGACTCACTGCACTGCTCCAGCCGCGGCAGCCGCTCCAGCCGCGGTAGCCCTCCAGCCGTGGCAGCCGCTCCACTCGGTAGCGGCTGGAGCGGCTGCCGCGGCTGGAGCGGCTGGAGCGGCTGCCGCGGCTGGAGCGGCTGCCGCGGATGGAGAGGCTGGCGCGGCTGGAGGGGCTGGAGCGGCTGCCGCGGCTGGAGCGGCTGGAGCGGCTGCCGCGGCTGGAGCGTCTGCCGCGGCTGGAGGGGCTACCGCGGGGTTGACTCGGCTGGAGCGGATGCCGAGGCTGGAACGGCACTCTCTGGACTCACTGAAATGCATTCTCAGTGGTGCCAGTGCACTCTCTGGACTCACTGCTCTGCATCCCCAGTGGTGCTAGTGCACTCTCTGGACTCACTGCAGTGCATCCCCAGTGGTGCCATTGCACTCTCTGGACTCACTGCACCGCATTCCCACTGGTGCCAGTGCGCTCTCTGGACTCACTGCACTGCATCCCCAGTGGTGCCAGTGCGCTCTCAGGACTCACTGCAGGGCATCCCCAGTGGTGCCAGTGCACTCTCTGGACTCACTGCACTGCATCCCCAGTCCTGCCAGTGCACTCTCTTGACTCACTGCAGTGCATCCCCAGTGGTGCCAGTACACTCACTGGACTGACTGAAGTGCATCCCCAGTGGTGTCAGTGCACTCACTGGAGTCACTGCACTGCATCCCCAGTGGTGCAAGTGCACTCCCTGGACTCACTGCACTGCATTCCCAGTGGTGACAGTGAAGTCTTTGGACTCACTGCACTCCATCCCCACTGGTGCCTTTGCACTCCCTGGACTCACTGCACTGCTCCAGCCGCGGCAGCCGCTCCAGCCGCGGTAGCCCTCCAGCCGTGGCAGCCGCTCCACTCGGTAGCGGCTGGAGCGGCTGCCGCGGTTGGAGCGGCTGGAGCGGCTGCCGCGGCTGGAGCGGCTGCCGCGGATGGAGAGGCTGGCGAGGCTGGAGGGGCTGGAGCGGCTGCCGCGGCTGGAGCGGCTGGAGCGGCTGCCGCGGCTGGAGCGTCTGCCGCGGCTGGAGGGCCTACCGCGGGGTTGACTCGGCTGGAGCGGATACCGAGGCTGGAACGGCACTCTCTGGACTCACTGAAATGCATTCTCAGTGGTGCCAGTGCACTCTCTGGACTCACTGCTCTGCATCCCCAGTGGTGCTAGTGCACTCTGGACTCACTGCAGTGCATCCCCAGTGGTGCCAGTGCACTCTCTGGACTCACTGCACCGCATTCCCACTGGTGTCAGTGCACTCTGTGGACTCACTGCACTGCATCCCCAGTGGTGTCAGTGCACTCTCTGGACTCCCGGCACCGTATCCCCAGTGGTGCCAGTGCATTCGCTGGACTCACGGCACTGCATCCACAGTGGTGCCAGTGCACTCTCTGGACTCACTGAAGTGCATTCTCAGTGGAGCCAGTGCACTCTCTGGACTCACTGCACTGCATCCCCAGTGGTGCCAGTGCACTCTCTGGACTCACTGCAGTGCATCCCAAGTGGTGCCAATGCACTCTCTGGACTCACTGCAGTGCATCCCCAGTGGTGCCAGTACACTCACTGGACTCACTGCACTGCATCCCCAGTGGTGCCAGTGCAGTCTCTGCACTCACTGAAGTGCATCTCCAGTGGTGCCAGAGCACTCTCTGGACTCACTGCAGTGCATCACCTGTGGTGCCAGTGCACTCTCTGGACACTCTGCACTGCATCCCCACTGGTGCCAGTGCACTCTCTGGACTCACTGCACTGCATCCCCAGTGGTGCCAGTGCACTCTCTGGACTCACTGCACTGCATCTCCAATGGTGCCAGTGCACTCTCTGGACTCACTGCACTGCATCCCCAGTGGTGCCAATGCACTCTCTGGACTCACTGCTGTGCATCCCCAGTGGTGCCAGTACACTCACTGGACTGACTGAAGTGCATTCCCAGTGGTGACATTGAAGTCTTTGGACTCACTGCACTCCATCCCCACTGGTGCCTTTGCACTCCCTGGACTCACTGCAGTGCTCCAGCCGCGGCAGCCGCTCCAGCCGCGGTAGCCCTCCAGCCGTGGCAGCCGCTCCACTCGGTAGCGGCTGGAGCGGCTGCCGCGGCTGGAGCGGCTGCCGCGGCTGGAGCGGCTGCCGCGGATGGAGAGGCTGGCGCGGCTGGAGGGGCTGGAGCGGCTGCCGCGGCTGGAGCGGCTGGAGCGGCTGCCGCGGCTGGAGCGTCTGCCGCGGCTGGAGGGGCTACCGCGGGGTTGACTCGGCTGGAGCGGATGCCGAGGCTGGAACGGCACTCTCTGGACTCACTGAAATGCATTCTCAGTGGTGCCAGTGCACTCTCTGGACTCACTGCTCTGCATCCCCAGTGGTGCTAGTGCACTCTCTGGACTCACTGCAGTGCATCCCCAGTGGTGCCATTGCACTCTCTGGACTCACTGCACCGCATTCCCACTGGTGCCAGTGCTCTCTCTGGACTCACTGCACTGCATCCCCAGTGGTGCCAGTGCGCTCTCAGGACTCACTGCAGGGCATCCCCAGTGGTGCCAGTGCACTCTCTGGACTCACTGCACTGCATCCCCAGTCCTGCCAGTGCACTCTCTTGACTCACTGCAGTGCATCCCCAGTGGTGCCAGTACACTCACTGGACTGACTGAAGTGCATCCCCAGTGGTGCCAGTGCACTCTCTGGACTCACAGCACTGCATGCCCAGTGGTGCCAGTGCACTCTCTGGACTCACTGCATTGCATCCTCAGTGGTGCCAGTGCACTCTCTGGACTCACTGCACTGCATCCCCAGTCCTGCCAGTGCACTCTCTGGACTCACTGCACTGCATCCCCAATGGTGCCAGTGCACTCTCTGGACTCACTGCACTGCTCCAGCCGCGGCAGCCTCTCCAGGCGCACCAGCCGCGGCATCCGCTCCAGCCTCGGCATCCGCTCCAGCCGCGTTAACCGCTCCAGCCGCGGTAGCTCCTCCAGCCGCGCCAGCCGCTCCAGCCGCGGCAGCCGCTCCAGCCGCTCCAGCCGCGGCATCCGCTCCAGCCGCTCCAGCCGCGGCAGCCGCTCCAACCGCGGCAGCCGCTCCAGTCGCGGCAGCCGCTCCAGCCGCGGCAGCCGCGGCAGCCGCTCCAGCCGCTACCGAGTGGAGCGGCTGCCACGGCTGGAGGGCTACCGCGGCTGGAGCGGCTGCCGCGGCTGGAGAGGCTGGCGCGGCTGGAGGGGCTGGAGCGGCTGCCGCGGCTGGAGCGGCTGGAGCGGCTGCCGCGGCTGGAGCGTCTGCCGCGGCTGGAGGGGCTACCGCGGGGTTGACTCGGCTGGAGCGGATGCCGAGGCTGGAACGGCACTCTCTGGACTCACTGAAATGCATTCTCAGTGGTGCCAGTGCACTCTCTGGACTCACTGCTCTGCATCCCCAGTGGTGCTAGTGCACTCTCTGGACTCACTGCAGTGCATCCCCAGTGGTGCCATTGCACTCTCTGGACTCACTGCACCGCATTCCCACTGGTGCCAGTGCGCTCTCTGGACTCACTGCACTGCATCCCCAGTGGTGCCAGTGCGCTCTCAGGACTCACTGCAGGGCATCCCCAGTGGTGCCAGTGCACTCTCTGGACTCACTGCACTGCATCCCCAGTCCTGCCAGTGCACTCTCTTGACTCACTGCAGTGCATCCCCAGTGGTGCCAGTACACTCACTGGACTGACTGAAGTGCATCCCCAGTGGTGTCAGTGCACTCACTGGAGTCACTGCACTGCATCCCCAGTGGTGCAAGTGCACTCCCTGGACTCACTGCACTGCATTCCCAGTGGTGACAGTGAAGTCTTTGGACTCACTGCACTCCATCCCCACTGGTGCCTTTGCACTCCCTGGACTCACTGCACTGCTCCAGCCGCGGCAGCCGCTCCAGCCGCGGTAGCCCTCCAGCCGTGGCAGCCGCTCCACTCGGTAGCGGCTGGAGCGGCTGCCGCGGTTGGAGCGGCTGGAGCGGCTGCCGCGGCTGGAGCGGCTGCCGCGGATGGAGAGGCTGGCGAGGCTGGAGGGGCTGGAGCGGCTGCCGCGGCTGGAGCGGCTGGAGCGGCTGCCGCGGCTGGAGCGTCTGCCGCGGCTGGAGGGCCTACCGCGGGGTTGACTCGGCTGGAGCGGATACCGAGGCTGGAACGGCACTCTCTGGACTCACTGAAATGCATTCTCAGTGGTGCCAGTGCACTCTCTGGACTCACTGCTCTGCATCCCCAGTGGTGCTAGTGCACTCTGGACTCACTGCAGTGCATCCCCAGTGGTGCCAGTGCACTCTCTGGACTCACTGCACCGCATTCCCACTGGTGTCAGTGCACTCTGTGGACTCACTGCACTGCATCCCCAGTGGTGTCAGTGCACTCTCTGGACTCCCGGCACCGTATCCCCAGTGGTGCCAGTGCATTCGCTGGACTCACGGCACTGCATCCACAGTGGTGCCAGTGCACTCTCTGGACTCACTGAAGTGCATTCTCAGTGGAGCCAGTGCACTCTCTGGACTCACTGCACTGCATCCCCAGTGGTGCCAGTGCACTCTCTGGACTCACTGCAGTGCATCCCAAGTGGTGCCAATGCACTCTCTGGACTCACTGCAGTGCATCCCCAGTGGTGCCAGTACACTCACTGGACTCACTGCACTGCATCCCCAGTGGTGCCAGTGCAGTCTCTGCACTCACTGAAGTGCATCTCCAGTGGTGCCAGAGCACTCTCTGGACTCACTGCAGTGCATCCCAGTGGTGCCAGTGCACTCTCTGGACACTCTGCACTGCATCCCCACTGGTGCCAGTGCACTCTCTGGACTCACTGCACTGCATCCCCAGTGGTGCCAGTGCACTCTCTGGACTCACTGCACTGCATCTCCAATGGTGCCAGTGCACTCTCTGGACTCACTGCACTGCATCCCCAGTGGTGCCAATGCACTCTCTGGACTCACTGCTGTGCATCCCCAGTGGTGCCAGTACACTCACTGGACTGACTGAAGTGCATTCCCAGTGGTGACATTGAAGTCTTTGGACTCACTGCACTCCATCCCCACTGGTGCCTTTGCACTCCCTGGACTCACTGCACTGCTCCAGCCGCGGCAGCCGCTCCAGCCGCGGTAGCCCTCCAGCCGTGGCAGCCGCTCCACTCGGTAGCGGCTGGAGCGGCTGCCGCGGCTGGAGCGGCTGGAGCGGCTGCCGCGGCTGGAGCGGCTGCCGCGGATGGAGAGGCTGGCGCGGCTGGAGGGGCTGGAGCGGCTGCCGCGGCTGGAGCGGCTGGAGCGGCTGCCGCGGCTGGAGCGTCTGCCGCGGCTGGAGGGGCTACCGCGGGGTTGACTCGGCTGGAGCGGATGCCGAGGCTGGAACGGCACTCTCTGGACTCACTGAAATGCATTCTCAGTGGTGCCAGTGCACTCTCTGGACTCACTGCTCTGCATCCCCAGTGGTGCTAGTGCACTCTCTGGACTCACTGCAGTGCATCCCCAGTGGTGCCATTGCACTCTCTGGACTCACTGCACCGCATTCCCACTGGTGCCAGTGCGCTCTCTGGACTCACTGCACTGCATCCCCAGTGGTGCCAGTGCGCTCTCAGGACTCACTGCAGGGCATCCCCAGTGGTGCCAGTGCACTCTCTGGACTCACTGCACTGCATCCCCAGTCCTGCCAGTGCACTCTCTTGACTCACTGCAGTGCATCCCCAGTGGTGCCAGTACACTCACTGGACTGACTGAAGTGCATCTCCAGTGGTGTCAGTGCACTCACTGGAGTCACTGCACTGCATCCCCAGTGGTGCAAGTGCACTCCCTGGACTCACTGCACTGCATTCCCAGTGGTGACAGTGAAGTCTTTGGACTCACTGCACTCCATCCCCACTGGTGCCTTTGCACTCCCTGGACTCACTGCACTGCTCCAGCCGCGGCAGCCGCTCCAGCCGCGGTAGCCCTCCAGCCGTGGCAGCCGCTCCACTCGGTAGCGGCTGGAGCGGCTGCCGCGGTTGGAGCGGCTGGAGCGGCTGCCGCGGCTGGAGCGGCTGCCGCGGATGGAGAGGCTGGCGAGGCTGGAGGGGCTGGAGCGGCTGCCGCGGCTGGAGCGGCTGGAGCGGCTGCCGCGGCTGGAGCGTCTGCCGCGGCTGGAGGGCCTACCGCGGGGTTGACTCGGCTGGAGCGGATACCGAGGCTGGAACGGCACTCTCTGGACTCACTGAAATGCATTCTCAGTGGTGCCAGTGCACTCTCTGGACTCACTGCTCTGCATCCCCAGTGGTGCTAGTGCACTCTGGACTCACTGCAGTGCATCCCCAGTGGTGCCAGTGCACTCTCTGGACTCACTGCACCGCATTCCCACTGGTGTCAGTGCACTCTGTGGACTCACTGCACTGCATCCCCAGTGGTGTCAGTGCACTCTCTGGACTCCCGGCACCGTATCCCCAGTGGTGCCAGTGCATTCGCTGGACTCACGGCACTGCATCCCCAGTGGTGCCAGTGCACTCTCTGGACTCACTGCAGTGCATCCCAAGTGGTGCCAATGCACTCTCTGGACTCACTGCAGTGCATCCCCAGTGGTGCCAGTACACTCACTGGACTCACTGCACTGCATCCCCAGTGGTGCCAGTGCAGTCTCTGCACTCACTGAAGTGCATCTCCAGTGGTGCCAGAGCACTCTCTGGACTCACTGCAGTGCATCCCAGTGGTGCCAGTGCACTCTCTGGACACTCTGCACTGCATCCCCACTGGTGCCAGTGCACTCTCTGGACTCACTGCACTGCATCCCCAGTGGTGCCAGTGCACTCTCTGGACTCACTGCACTGCATCTCCAATGGTGCCAGTGCACTCTCTGGACTCACTGCACTGCATCCCCAGTGGTGCCAATGCACTCTCTGGACTCACTGCTGTGCATCCCCAGTGGTGCCAGTACACTCACTGGACTGACTGAAGTGCATTCCCAGTGGTGACATTGAAGTCTTTGGACTCACTGCACTCCATCCCCACTGGTGCCTTTGCACTCCCTGGACTCACTGCACTGCTCCAGCCGCGGCAGCCGCTCCAGCCGCGGTAGCCCTCCAGCCGTGGCAGCCGCTCCACTCGGTAGCGGCTGGAGCGGCTGCCGCGGCTGGAGCGGCTGGAGCGGCTGCCGCGGCTGGAGCGGCTGCCGCGGATGGAGAGGCTGGCGCGGCTGGAGGGGCTGGAGCGGCTGCCGCGGCTGGAGCGGCTGGAGCGGCTGCCGCGGCTGGAGCGTCTGCCGCGGCTGGAGGGGCTACCGCGGGGTTGACTCGGCTGGAGCGGATGCCGAGGCTGGAACGGCACTCTCTGGACTCACTGAAATGCATTCTCAGTGGTGCCAGTGCACTCTCTGGACTCACTGCTCTGCATCCCCAGTGGTGCTAGTGCACTCTCTGGACTCACTGCAGTGCATCCCCAGTGGTGCCATTGCACTCTCTGGACTCACTGCACCGCATTCCCACTGGTGCCAGTGCGCTCTCTGGACTCACTGCACTGCATCCCCAGTGGTGCCAGTGCGCTCTCAGGACTCACTGCAGGGCATCCCCAGTGGTGCCAGTGCACTCTCTGGACTCACTGCACTGCATCCCCAGTCCTGCCAGTGCACTCTCTTGACTCACTGCAGTGCATCCCCAGTGGTGCCAGTACACTCACTGGACTGACTGAAGTGCATCCCCAGTGGTGTCAGTGCACTCACTGGAGTCACTGCACTGCATCCCCAGTGGTGCAAGTGCACTCCCTGGACTCACTGCACTGCATTCCCAGTGGTGACAGTGAAGTCTTTGGACTCACTGCACTCCATCCCCACTGGTGCCTTTGCACTCCCTGGACTCACTGCACTGCTCCAGCCGCGGCAGCCGCTCCAGCCGCGGTAGCCCTCCAGCCGTGGCAGCCGCTCCACTCGGTAGCGGCTGGAGCGGCTGCCGCGGTTGGAGCGGCTGGAGCGGCTGCCGCGGCTGGAGCGGCTGCCGCGGATGGAGAGGCTGGCGAGGCTGGAGGGGCTGGAGCGGCTGCCGCGGCTGGAGCGGCTGGAGCGGCTGCCGCGGCTGGAGCGTCTGCCGCGGCTGGAGGGCCTACCGCGGGGTTGACTCGGCTGGAGCGGATACCGAGGCTGGAACGGCACTCTCTGGACTCACTGAAATGCATTCTCAGTGGTGCCAGTGCACTCTCTGGACTCACTGCTCTGCATCCCCAGTGGTGCTAGTGCACTCTGGACTCACTGCAGTGCATCCCCAGTGGTGCCAGTGCACTCTCTGGACTCACTGCACCGCATTCCCACTGGTGTCAGTGCACTCTGTGGACTCACTGCACTGCATCCCCAGTGGTGTCAGTGCACTCTCTGGACTCCCGGCACCGTATCCCCAGTGGTGCCAGTGCATTCGCTGGACTCACGGCACTGCATCCACAGTGGTGCCAGTGCACTCTCTGGACTCACTGAAGTGCATTCTCAGTGGAGCCAGTGCACTCTCTGGACTCACTGCACTGCATCCCCAGTGGTGCCAGTGCACTCTCTGGACTCACTGCAGTGCATCCCAAGTGGTGCCAATGCACTCTCTGGACTCACTGCAGTGCATCCCCAGTGGTGCCAGTACACTCACTGGACTCACTGCACTGCATCCCCAGTGGTGCCAGTGCAGTCTCTGCACTCACTGAAGTGCATCTCCAGTGGTGCCAGAGCACTCTCTGGACTCACTGCAGTGCATCACCTGTGGTGCCAGTGCACTCTCTGGACACTCTGCACTGCATCCCCACTGGTGCCAGTGCACTCTCTGGACTCACTGCACTGCATCCCCAGTGGTGCCAGTGCACTCTCTGGACTCACTGCACTGCATCTCCAATGGTGCCAGTGCACTCTCTGGACTCACTGCACTGCATCCCCAGTGGTGCCAATGCACTCTCTGGACTCACTGCTGTGCATCCCCAGTGGTGCCAGTACACTCACTGGACTGACTGAAGTGCATTCCCAGTGGTGACATTGAAGTCTTTGGACTCACTGCACTCCATCCCCACTGGTGCCTTTGCACTCCCTGGACTCACTGCACTGCTCCAGCCGCGGCAGCCGCTCCAGCCGCGGTAGCCCTCCAGCCGTGGCAGCCGCTCCACTCGGTAGCGGCTGGAGCGGCTGCCGCGGCTGGAGCGGCTGCCGCGGCTGGAGCGGCTGCCGCGGATGGAGAGGCTGGCGCGGCTGGAGGGGCTGGAGCGGCTGCCGCGGCTGGAGCGGCTGGAGCGGCTGCCGCGGCTGGAGCGTCTGCCGCGGCTGGAGGGGCTACCGCGGGGTTGACTCGGCTGGAGCGGATGCCGAGGCTGGAACGGCACTCTCTGGACTCACTGAAATGCATTCTCAGTGGTGCCAGTGCACTCTCTGGACTCACTGCTCTGCATCCCCAGTGGTGCTAGTGCACTCTCTGGACTCACTGCAGTGCATCCCCAGTGGTGCCATTGCACTCTCTGGACTCACTGCACCGCATTCCCACTGGTGCCAGTGCGCTCTCTGGACTCACTGCACTGCATCCCCAGTGGTGCCAGTGCGCTCTCAGGACTCACTGCAGGGCATCCCCAGTGGTGCCAGTGCACTCTCTGGACTCACTGCACTGCATCCCCAGTCCTGCCAGTGCACTCTCTTGACTCACTGCAGTGCATCCCCAGTGGTGCCAGTACACTCACTGGACTGACTGAAGTGCATCCCCAGTGGTGTCAGTGCACTCACTGGAGTCACTGCACTGCATCCCCAGTGGTGCAAGTGCACTCCCTGGACTCACTGCACTGCATTCCCAGTGGTGACAGTGAAGTCTTTGGACTCACTGCACTCCATCCCCACTGGTGCCTTTGCACTCCCTGGACTCACTGCACTGCTCCAGCCGCGGCAGCCGCTCCAGCCGCGGTAGCCCTCCAGCCGTGGCAGCCGCTCCACTCGGTAGCGGCTGGAGCGGCTGCCGCGGTTGGAGCGGCTGGAGCGGCTGCCGCGGCTGGAGCGGCTGCCGCGGATGGAGAGGCTGGCGAGGCTGGAGGGGCTGGAGCGGCTGCCGCGGCTGGAGCGGCTGGAGCGGCTGCCGCGGCTGGAGCGTCTGCCGCGGCTGGAGGGCCTACCGCGGGGTTGACTCGGCTGGAGCGGATACCGAGGCTGGAACGGCACTCTCTGGACTCACTGAAATGCATTCTCAGTGGTGCCAGTGCACTCTCTGGACTCACTGCTCTGCATCCCCAGTGGTGCTAGTGCACTCTGGACTCACTGCAGTGCATCCCCAGTGGTGTCAGTGCACTCTCTGGACTCACTGCTCTGCATCCCCAGTGGTGCCAGTGCACTCTCTGGACTCACTGCACCGCATTCCCACTGGTGTCAGTGCACTCTGTGGACTCACTGCACTGCATCCCCAGTGGTGTCAGTGCACTCTCTGGACTCCCGGCACCGTATCCCCAGTGGTGCCAGTGCATTCGCTGGACTCACGGCACTGCATCCACAGTGGTGCCAGTGCACTCTCTGGACTCACTGAAGTGCATTCTCAGTGGAGCCAGTGCACTCTCTGGACTCACTGCACTGCATCCCCAGTGGTGCCAGTGCACTCTCTGGACTCACTGCAGTGCATCCCAAGTGGTGCCAATGCACTCTCTGGACTCACTGCAGTGCATCCCCAGTGGTGCCAGTACACTCACTGGACTCACTGCACTGCATCCCCAGTGGTGCCAGTGCAGTCTCTGCACTCACTGAAGTGCATCTCCAGTGGTGCCAGAGCACTCTCTGGACTCACTGCAGTGCATCCCAGTGGTGCCAGTGCACTCTCTGGACACTCTGCACTGCATCCCCACTGGTGCCAGTGCACTCTCTGGACTCACTGCACTGCATCCCCAGTGGTGCCAGTGCACTCTCTGGACTCACTGCACTGCATCTCCAATGGTGCCAGTGCACTCTCTGGACTCACTGCACTGCATCCCCAGTGGTGCCAATGCACTCTCTGGACTCACTGCTGTGCATCCCCAGTGGTGCCAGTACACTCACTGGACTGACTGAAGTGCATTCCCAGTGGTGACATTGAAGTCTTTGGACTCACTGCACTCCATCCCCACTGGTGCCTTTGCACTCCCTGGACTCACTGCACTGCTCCAGCCGCGGCAGCCGCTCCAGCCGCGGTAGCCCTCCAGCCGTGGCAGCCGCTCCACTCGGTAGCGGCTGGAGCGGCTGCCGCGGCTGGAGCGGCTGGAGCGGCTGCCGCGGCTGGAGCGGCTGCCGCGGTTGGAGCGGCTGGAGCGGCTGCCGCGGCTGGAGCGGCTGCCGCGGATGGAGAGGCTGGCGCGGCTGGAGGGGCTGGAGCGGCTGCCGCGGCTGGAGCGGCTGGAGCGGCTGCCGCGGCTGGAGCGTCTGCCGCGGCTGGAGGGGCTACCGCGGGGTTGACTCGGCTGGAGCGGATGCCGAGGCTGGAACGGCACTCTCTGGACTCACTGAAATGCATTCTCAGTGGTGCCAGTGCACTCTCTGGACTCACTGCTCTGCATCCCCAGTGGTGCTAGTGCACTCTCTGGACTCACTGCAGTGCATCCCCAGTGGTGCCATTGCACTCTCTGGACTCACTGCACCGCATTCCCACTGGTGCCAGTGCACTCTCTGGACTCACTGCACTGCATCCCCAGTGGTGTCAGTGCACTCTCTTGACTCACTGCAGTGCATCCCCAGTGGTGCCAGTACACTCACTGGACTGACTGAAGTGCATCCCCAGTGGTGTCAGTGCACTCACTGGAGTCACTGCACTGCATCCCCAGTGGTGCAAGTGCACTCCCTGGACTCACTGCACTGCATTCCCAGTGGTGAGAGTGAAGTCTTTGGACTCACTGCACTCCATCCCCACTGGTGCCTTTGCACTCCCTGGACTCACTGCACTGCTCCAGCCGCGGCAGCCGCTCCAGCCGCGGTAGCCCTCCAGCCGTGGCAGCCGCTCCACTCGGTAGCGGCTGGAGCGGCTGCCGCGGTTGGAGCGGCTGGAGCGGCTGCCGCGGCTGGAGCGGCTGCCGCGGATGGAGAGGCTGGCGAGGCTGGAGGGACTGGAGCGGCTGCCGCGGCTGGAGCGGCTGGAGCGGCTGCCGCGGCTGGAGCGTCTGCCGCGGCTGGAGGGCCTACCGCGGGGTTGACTCGGCTGGAGCGGATACCGAGGCTGGAACGGCACTCTCTGGACTCACTGAAATGCATTCTCAGTGGTGCCAGTGCACTCTCTGGACTCACTGCTCTGCATCCCCAGTGGTGCTAGTGCACTCTGGACTCACTGCAGTGCATCCCCAGTGGTGCCAGTGCACTCTCTGGACTCACTGCACCGCATTCCCACTGGTGTCAGTGCACTCTGTGGACTCACTGCACTGCATCCCCAGTGGTGTCAGTGCACTCTCTGGACTCACTGCAGTGCATCCCAAGTGGTGCCAATGCACTCTCTGGACTCACTGCAGTGCATCCCCAGTGGTGCCAGTACACTCACTGGACTCACTGCACTGCATCCCCAGTGGTGCCAGTGCAGTCTCTGCACTCACTGAAGTGCATCTCCAGTGGTGCCAGAGCACTCTCTGGACTCACTGCAGTGCATCCCAGTGGTGCCAGTGCACTCTCTGGACACTCTGCACTGCATCCCCACTGGTGCCAGTGCACTCTCTGGACTCACTGCACTGCATCCCCAGTGGTGCCAGTGCACTCTCTGGACTCACTGCACTGCATCTCCAATGGTGCCAGTGCACTCTCTGGACTCACTGCACTGCATCCCCAGTGGTGCCAATGCACTCTCTGGACTCACTGCTGTGCATCCCCAGTGGTGCCAGTACACTCACTGGACTGACTGAAGTGCATTCCCAGTGGTGACATTGAAGTCTTTGGACTCACTGCACTCCATCCCCACTGGTGCCTTTGCACTCCCTGGACTCACTGCACTGCTCCAGCCGCGGCAGCCGCTCCAGCCGCGGTAGCCCTCCAGCCGTGGCAGCCGCTCCACTCGGTAGCGGCTGGAGCGGCTGCCGCGGCTGGAGCGGCTGGAGCGGCTGCCGCGGCTGGAGCGGCTGCCGCGGATGGAGAGGCTGGCGCGGCTGGAGGGGCTGGAGCGGCTGCCGCGGCTGGAGCGGCTGGAGCGGCTGCCGCGGCTGGAGCGTCTGCCGCGGCTGGAGGGGCTACCGCGGGGTTGACTCGGCTGGAGCGGATGCCGAGGCTGGAACGGCACTCTCTGGACTCACTGAAATGCATTCTCAGTGGTGCCAGTGCACTCTCTGGACTCACTGCTCTGCATCCCCAGTGGTGCTAGTGCACTCTCTGGACTCACTGCAGTGCATCCCCAGTGGTGCCATTGCACTCTCTGGACTCACTGCACCGCATTCCCACTGGTGCCAGTGCGCTCTCTGGACTCACTGCACTGCATCCCCAGTGGTGCCAGTGCGCTCTCAGGACTCACTGCAGGGCATCCCCAGTGGTGCCAGTGCACTCTCTGGACTCACTGCACTGCATCCCCAGTCCTGCCAGTGCACTCTCTTGACTCACTGCAGTGCATCCCCAGTGGTGCCAGTACACTCACTGGACTGACTGAAGTGCATCCCCAGTGGTGTCAGTGCACTCACTGGAGTCACTGCACTGCATCCCCAGTGGTGCAAGTGCACTCCCTGGACTCACTGCACTGCATTCCCAGTGGTGACAGTGAAGTCTTTGGACTCACTGCACTCCATCCCCACTGGTGCCTTTGCACTCCCTGGACTCACTGCACTGCTCCAGCCGCGGCAGCCGCTCCAGCCGCGGTAGCCCTCCAGCCGTGGCAGCCGCTCCACTCGGTAGCGGCTGGAGCGGCTGCCGCGGTTGGAGCGGCTGGAGCGGCTGCCGCGGCTGGAGCGGCTGCCGCGGATGGAGAGGCTGGCGAGGCTGGAGGGGCTGGAGCGGCTGCCGCGGCTGGAGCGGCTGGAGCGGCTGCCGCGGCTGGAGCGTCTGCCGCGGCTGGAGGGCCTACCGCGGGGTTGACTCGGCTGGAGCGGATACCGAGGCTGGAACGGCACTCTCTGGACTCACTGAAATGCATTCTCAGTGGTGCCAGTGCACTCTCTGGACTCACTGCTCTGCATCCCCAGTGGTGCTAGTGCACTCTGGACTCACTGCAGTGCATCCCCAGTGGTGCCAGTGCACTCTCTGGACTCACTGCACCGCATTCCCACTGGTGTCAGTGCACTCTGTGGACTCACTGCACTGCATCCCCAGTGGTGTCAGTGCACTCTCTGGACTCACTGCAGTGCATCCCAAGTGGTGCCAATGCACTCTCTGGACTCACTGCAGTGCATCCCCAGTGGTGCCAGTACACTCACTGGACTCACTGCACTGCATCCCCAGTGGTGCCAGTGCAGTCTCTGCACTCACTGAAGTGCATCTCCAGTGGTGCCAGAGCACTCTCTGGACTCACTGCAGTGCATCCCAGTGGTGCCAGTGCACTCTCTGGACACTCTGCACTGCATCCCCACTGGTGCCAGTGCACTCTCTGGACTCACTGCACTGCATCCCCAGTGGTGCCAGTGCACTCTCTGGACTCACTGCACTGCATCTCCAATGGTGCCAGTGCACTCTCTGGACTCACTGCTGTGCATCCCCAGTGGTGCCAGTACACTCACTGGACTGACTGAAGTGCATTCCCAGTGGTGACATTGAAGTCTTTGGACTCACTGCACTCCATCCCCACTGGTGCCTTTGCACTCCCTGGACTCACTGCACTGCTCCAGCCGCGGCAGCCGCTCCAGCCGCGGTAGCCCTCCAGCCGTGGCAGCCGCTCCACTCGGTAGCGGCTGGAGCGGCTGCCGCGGCTGGAGCGGCTGGAGCGGCTGCCGCGGCTGGAGCGGCTGCCGCGGATGGAGAGGCTGGCGCGGCTGGAGGGGCTGGAGCGGCTGCCGCGGCTGGAGCGGCTGGAGCGGCTGCCGCGGGGTTGACTCGGCTGGAGCGGATGCCGAGGCTGGAACGGCACTCTCTGGACTCACTGAAATGCATTCTCAGTGGTGCCAGTGCACTCTCTGGACTCACTGCTCTGCATCCCCAGTGGTGCTAGTGCACTCTCTGGACTCACTGCAGTGCATCCCCAGTGGTGCCATTGCACTCTCTGGACTCACTGCACCGCATTCCCACTGGTGCCAGTGCGCTCTCTGGACTCACTGCACTGCATCCCCAGTGGTGCCAGTGCGCTCTCAGGACTCACTGCAGGGCATCCCCAGTGGTGCCAGTGCACTCTCTGGACTCACTGCACTGCATCCCCAGTCCTGCCAGTGCACTCTCTTGACTCACTGCAGTGCATCCCCAGTGGTGCCAGTACACTCACTGGACTGACTGAAGTGCATCCCCAGTGGTGCCAGTGCACTCTCTGGACTCACAGCACTGCATGCCCAGTGGTGCCAGTGCACTCTCTGGACTCACTGCATTGCATCCTCAGTGGTGCCAGTGCACTCTCTGGACTCACTGCACTGCATCCCCAGTCCTGCCAGTGCACTCTCTGGACTCACTGCACTGCATCCCCAATGGTGCCAGTGCACTCTCTGGACTCACTGCACTGCTCCAGCCGCGGCAGCCTCTCCAGGCGCACCAGCCGCGGCATCCGCTCCAGCCTCGGCATCCGCTCCAGCCGCGTTAACCGCTCCAGCCGCGGTAGCTCCTCCAGCCGCGCCAGCCGCTCCAGCCGCGGCAGCCGCTCCAGCCGCTCCAGCCGCGGCATCCGCTCCAGCCGCTCCAGCCGCGGCAGCCGCTCCAACCGCGGCAGCCGCTCCAGTCGCGGCAGCCGCTCCAGCCGCTCCAGCCGCGGCAGCCGCTCCAGCCGCTACCGAGTGGAGCGGCTGCCACGGCTGGAGGGCTACCGCGGCTGGAGCGGCTGCCGCGGCTGGAGCAGTGCAGTGAGTCCAGGGAGTGCAAAGGCACCAGTGGGGATGGAGTGCAGTGAGTCCAAAGACTTCACTGTCACCACTGGGGATGCAGTGCAGTGAGTCCAGAGAGTGCACTGGCACCACTGGGGATGCCCTGCAGTGAGTCCAGAGAGTGCACTGGCACCACTGGGGATGCACTACAGTGAGTCCAGGGATAGCACTGGCACCACTGGGGATGCAGTGCAGTGAGTCCAGAGAGTGCACTGGCACCACTGGGGATGCCCTGCAGTGAGCCCAGAGAGTTCACTGGCACCACTG